>NC_063059.1:33989126-34289126 GCF_018812025.1 Megalobrama amblycephala | reverse complement strand
CTCGCCGCGGCCGGACCGCCCCAAAAGCTCTCTCGTGCAAACTCCCCTCCGCCTCGTTTATATCTGGCCGCGGGAGGAACACAACCTGCTGTAACAGGGCCCACATGTGTTGCGCCCTTGCCAACCGCCGTTTTCACGGCGACCCATTTTTGAAATACTCCACAAAAGAGCAAATTTCCTCTTCCACCCACCTCGGTGTTCGACCCCCTTCTTAAGCGGGCCATCATCCGATTCTCCCTCTCGCCACCCGGGCCGAGGCTTGGAAAGCCATCCCCGGCGTGTCAGACTGGATTCTAACGGTCATAAGCCAGGGCTACTCGCTCCAGTTTTTCTAGAAGGCCTCCGCGATTTGGCGGGGTTATTCAGACTTCGGTACAAGCGGACGACGCACATGTCCTCCGAACCGAGGTTTTAACTCTGCTGAGAAAAGGGGCAATAGAAATAGTCCCCTTCCCAGAGAGCGAGTCGGGCTTGGTGCCGAAGAAAGACGGCGGTCTCAGGCCCATTCTGGACCTCAGGTCCCTCATGAAGCGAAAGTTCAAAGTCCTGACGCTGAAGCAGATCCTCGCGCAGATTTGCCACAAGGACTGGTTCTGTTCACTGGATCTGAAGGACGCTTACTTTCACATCCAGATAGTCCCCCATCACAGGCGATTCTTGAGATTTGCGTTCAAGGGTGTGGCTTACCAATATACGGTCCTCCCCTTCGGCTCTCCCTGGCTCCTCGCACCTTTACGAAGTGCATGAACGCGGCTCTTTCCCTTCTGAGACAGATGTGAATACGCGTTTTGAACTACCTCAACAACTGGCTCATCCTAGCCAGCTCGCGCACAGAACTAGAGCACCACAGATCCGTGCTTCTCAGCCACCTACAGTATCTGGGTCTCAGGGTCTACCCAGCCAAGAGCTCACTGCTTCTCACTCAACGTATCTCGTTCCTGGGCGCAGTCTTCAACTCTGTCCGTATGACGGCAGTAGTCTCGCCAGAACGCGCTCTGGCCATTCAGCAGCTCACGGCCTCCATCAAGAACAAAGCCTACCTCCCTCTGAAGCTGTTCCAGAGGCTGTTAGGGCTCATGGCTTCCGCCTCCCCAGTTCTCCAGCTTGCCCTGCTTCGCATGCGGCCTCTGCAGTATTGGTTGAAAGTTCGGGTCCCTCCTTACGCTCGGCGTCACGGTCGCCTGCGTCTCAAGGTCAATCAGGCCTGTCTGGCAGCCCTGAAACCCTGGATGAAACCCACTTGGTTCACTCTTGGAGTACCCCTACAAGCGGTGTCACGAAGAACGGTACCAACTCGGGTTGGGGCACTCTGTGCGAGGGCAGTCCGGTCTTCGGCTCGTGGACACACGAGGAAAGCCACCTACACATCAACTGCCTCGAAATGCTGGCAGTGACACGTGCCCTCCATGCCTTCCAGGCTTATCTGACGGATCGCCACGTCTTAGTCCAGTCGGACAGTATGACAGTGGTCTCCTATATAAATCGCCAGGGGGGTCTTTCGTCCAGCCGCTCATGCGCTCTGGCGAAGCGCCTTCTGGAATGGGCATCCCCAAGGGTTCGGTCGCTCAGAGCGACTCATATACCCGGGAAGAACAATCTGGGAGCAGATATGCTGTCTCGGAACAACGTCCCCTCGGACGGGTGGATGCTTCATCCCCAGATGGTTCTCACTATATGGGAGTTCTTCGGGAGAGCAGAGGTGGACCTCTTCGCCTCAGAAGACAACTCTCATTGCCCAACGTATTATTAGAAGGAGGACGACGCATTGGCCCACACCTGGCCCAATACCCTTCTTTATGCCTTTCCTCCGATCGCCCTGATCCCTCAGGTTATCAGGCGAATCAAAGAGGACGAGCACAGAGTTCTGTTAGTGGCCCTACTCTGGAGGAGCCAGACTTGGGCCTCGGAGCTGTTCCGGCTTTCCACAAAAGCCCCATGGCCAATCCCCCTGAGATGGGACCTCCTCTCTCAGG
This sequence comes from Megalobrama amblycephala, assembly GCF_018812025.1. Taxonomy (NCBI): domain Eukaryota; kingdom Metazoa; phylum Chordata; class Actinopteri; order Cypriniformes; family Xenocyprididae; genus Megalobrama; species Megalobrama amblycephala. The sequence goes on along the minus strand of NC_063059.1, from coordinate 34,287,153 downwards.
CGAACAGAACAATCTGGCACCCGCAGCCGGAGCTTTGGGCTCTACATCTGTGGATCCTCGACGGGAGCCGTCTGACCTCCCGAGGAAAGTGCTAGATACCATTTCCCAGGCGAGAGCCCCGTCCACAAGACGCCTCTACGCCCAGAAGTGGTCGGTCTTTGTTAGCTGGTGTTCCACAAGCAACATAGACCCAGAGGAATGCGATGTTTCTTCCATTCTAACCTTCCTCCAGGAGCGTTTGGAGTCGGGGCGAGCCCCCTCCACGCTTAAGGTCTACGTAGCAGCCATTGCAGCATTTCACTCGCCCATCGCTGGACAATCAGTGGGGTGGAACGATCTGGTCATTAAGTTCCTGAGGGGCTCTAGGCGATTGCATCCTCCTTCTGAAAATATGAGCAAAACACCACATACATGCGTTTTGGGGGGCTCTTATTTTGGACTGCAACATCAGAATGTCCTGAAACGGTGCAGTTGACACTGGGAGAAGGGGTCCTCTCCAGCTGAGGTGAAATTAGTCTGTGGAAACTAGGATTTTATTTTTTATGAATTTCTGAAAATATGAGCAAAACACCACATACATGAGTTTTGGGGGGCTTTTATTTTGGAATGCAACATCAGAATGTCCTGAAACGGTGCAGTTGACACTGAGAGAAGGTGTCCTCTCCAGCTGATGTGAAATTAGTCTGTGGAAACTAGGATTTTATTTTTTATGAATTTCTGAAAATATGAGCAAAACAGCAGAAACATGACTTTTGGGGGGCTCTTATTTTGGAATGCAATATCAGATTGTCCTGAAACAATGCAGTTGACACTGGGAGAAGGTGTCCTCTCCAGCTGAGGTGAAATTAGTCTGTGGAAACTAGGATTTTATTTTTTATGAATTTCTGAAAATATGAGCAAAACACCACATATATGCGTTTTGGGGGGCTCTTATTTTGGACTGCAACATCAGAATGTCCTGAAACGGTGCAGTTGACACTGGGAGAAGGTGTCCTCTCCAGCTGAGGTGAAATTAGTCTGTGGAAACTAGGATTATATTTTTTATGAATTTCTGAAAATATGAGCAAAACACCACATATATGAGTTTTGGGGGGCTTTTATTTTGTAATGCAACATCAGAATGTCCTGAAACGGTGCAGTTGACACTGGGAGAAGGTGTCCTCTCCAGCTGAGGTGAAATTAGTCTGTGGAAACTAGGATTTTATTTTTTATGAATTTCTGAAAATATGAGCAAAACAGCAGAAACATGAGTTTTGGGGGGCTCTTATTTTGGAATGCAACATCAGAATGTCCTGAAACAATGCAGTTGACACTGGGAGAAGGTGTCCTCTCCAGCTGAGGTGAAATTAGTCTGTGGAAACTAGGATTTTATTTTTATGAATTTCTGAAAATATGAGCAAAACAGCAGAAACATGAGATTTGGAGGGCTCTTATTTTGGAATGCAACATCAGAATGTCCTGAAACGGTGCAGTTGACACTGGGAGAAGGGGTCCTCTCCAGCTGAGGTGAAATTAGTCTGTGGAAACTAGGATTTTATTTTTTATGAATTTCTGAAAATATGAGCAAAACACCACATACATGAGTTTTGGGGGGCTCTTATTTTGGAATGCAACATCAGAATGTCCTGAAACGGTGCAGTTGACACTGGGAGAAGGTGTCCTCTCCAGCTGATGTGAAATTAGTCTGTGGAAACTAGGATTTTATTTTTTATGAATTTCTGAAAATATGAGCAAAACAGCAGAAACATGAGTTTTGGGGGGCTCTTATTTTGGAATGCAACATCAGAATGTCCTGAAACAATGCAGTTGACACTGGGAGAAGGTGTCCTCTCCAGCTGAGGTGAAATTAGTCTGTGGAAACTAGGATTTTATTTTTTATGAATTTCTGAAAATATGAGCAAAACACCACATATATGAGTTTTGGGGGGCTTTTATTTTGTAATGCAACATCAGAATGTCCTGAAACGGTGCAGTTGACACTGGGAGAAGGTGTCCTCTCCAGCTGAGGTGAAATTAGTCTGTGGAAACTAGGATTTTATTTTTATGAATTTCTGAAAATATGAGCAAAACAGCAGAAACATGAGTTTTGGGGGCTCTTATTTTGGAATGCAACATCAGAATGTCCTGAAACGGTGCAGTTGACACTGGGAGAAGGTGTCCTCTCCAGCTGAGGTGAAATTAGTCTGTGGAAACTAGGATTTTATTTTTTATGAATTTCTGAAAATATGAGCAAAACAGCAGAAACATGAGTTTTGGGGGCTCTTATTTTGGAATGCAACATCAGAATGTCCTGAAACGGTGCAGTTGACACTGGGAGAAGGTGTCCTCTCCAGCTGAGGTGAAATTAGTCTGTGGAAACTAGGATTTTATTTTTTATGAATTTCTGAAAATATGAGCAAAACAGCACAACATGAGTTTTGGGGGGCTCTTATTTTGGAATGCAACATCAGAATGTCCTGAAACGGTGCAGTTGACACTGGGAGAAGGTGTCCTCTCCAGCTGAGGTGAAATTAGTCTGTGGAAACTAGGATTTTATTTTTTATGAATTTCTGAAAATATGAGCAAAACACCACATACATGAGTTTTGGGGGGCTCTTATTTTGGAATGCAACATCAGAATGTCCTGAAACGGTGCAGTTGACACTGGGAGAAGGTGTCCTCTCCAGCTGAGGTGAAATTAGTCTGTGGAAACTAGGATTTTATTTTTTATGAATTTCTGAAAATATGAGCAAAACAGCAGAAACATGAGTTTTGGGGGGCTCTTATTTTGGAATGCAACATCAGAATGTCCTGAAACAATGCAGTTGACACTGGGAGAAGGTGTCCTCTCCAGCTGAGGTGAAATTAGTCTGTGGAAACTAGGATTTTATTTTTTATGAATTTCTGAAAATATGAGCAAAACAGCAGAAACATGAGTTTTGGGGGCTCTTATTTTGGAATGCAACATCAGAATGTCCTGAAACGGTGCAGTTGACACTGGGAGAAGGTGTCCTCTCCAGCTGAGGTGAAATTAGTCTGTGGAAACTAGGATTTTATTTTTTATGAATTTCTGAAAATATGAGCAAAACACCACATACATGAGTTTTGGGGGGCTCTTATTTTGGAATGCAACATCAGAATGTCCTGAAACGGTGCAGTTGACACTGGGAGAAGGTGTCCTCTCCAGCTGAGGTGAAATTAGTCTGTGGAAACTAGGATTTTATTTTTTATGAATTTCTGAAAATATGAGCAAAACAGCAGAAACATGAGTTTTGGGGGCTCTTATTTTGGAATGCAACATCAGAATGTCCTGAAACGGTGCAGTTGACACTGGGAGAAGGTGTCCTCTCCAGCTGAGGTGAAATTAGTCTGTGGAAACTAGGATTTTATTTTTTATGAATTTCTGAAAATATGAGCAAAACACCACAACATGAGTTTTGGGGGGCTTTTATTTTGGAATGCAACATCAGAATGTCCTGAAACGGTGCAGTTGACACTGGGAGAAGGTGTCCTCTCCAGCTGAGGTGAAATTAGTCTGTGGAAACTAGGATTTTATTTTTTATGAATTTCTGAAAATATGAGCAAAACAGCAGAAACATGAGTTTTGGGGGCTCTTATTTTGGAATGCAACATCAGAATGTCCTGAAACGGTGCAGTTGACACTGGGAGAAGGTGTCCTCTCCAGCTGAGGTGAAATTAGTCTGTGGAAACTAGGATTTTATTTTTTATGAATTTCTGAAAATATGAGCAAAACAGCAGAAACATGAGTTTTGGGGGCTCTTATTTTGGAATGCAACATCAGAATGTCCTGAAACGGTGCAGTTGACACTGGGAGAAGGTGTCCTCTCCAGCTGAGGTGAAATTAGTCTGTGGAAACTAGGATTTTATTTTTTATGAATTTCTGAAAATATGAGCAAAACAGCAGAAACATGAGTTTTGGGGGGCTCTTATTTTGGAATGCAACATCAGAATGTCCTGAAACGGTGCAGTTGACACTGGGAGAAGGTGTCCTCTCCAGCTGAGGTGAAATTAGTCTGTGGAAACTAGGATTTTATTTTTTATGAATTTCTGAAAATATGAGCAAAACAGCAGAAACATGAGTTTTGGGGGCTCTTATTTTGGAATGCAACATCAGAATGTCCTGAAACGGTGCAGTTGACACTGGGAGAAGGTGTCCTCTCCAGCTGAGGTGAAATTAGTCTGTGGAAACTAGGATTTTATTTTTTATGAATTTCTGAAAATATGAGCAAAACAGCAGAAACATGAGTTTTGGGGGCTCTTATTTTGGAATGCAACATCAGAATGTCCTGAAACGGTGCAGTTGACACTGGGAGAAGGTGTCCTCTCCAGCTGAGGTGAAATTAGTCTGTGGAAACTAGGATTTTATTTTTTATGAATTTCTGAAAATATGAGCAAAACAGCAGAAACATGAGTTTTGGGGGGCTCTTATTTTGGAATGCAACATCAGAATGTCCTGAAACGGTGCAGTTGACACTGGGAGAAGGTGTCCTCTCCAGCTGAGGTGAAATTAGTCTGTGGAAACTAGGATTTTATTTTTTATGAATTTCTGAAAATATGAGCAAAACAGCAGAAACATGAGTTTTGGGGGCTCTTATTTTGGAATGCAACATCAGAATGTCCTGAAACGGTGCAGTTGACACTGGGAGAAGGTGTCCTCTCCAGCTGAGGTGAAATTAGTCTGTGGAAACTAGGATTTTATTTTTTATGAATTTCTGAAAATATGAGCAAAACACACATAACATGAGTTTTGGGGGGCTCTTATTTTGGAATGCAACATCAGAATGTCCTGAAACGGTGCAGTTGACACTGGGAGAAGGTGTCCTCTCCAGCTGAGGTGAAATTAGTCTGTGGAAACTAGGATTTTATTTTTTATGAATTTCTGAAAATATGAGCAAAACAGCAGAAACATGAGTTTTGGGGGCTCTTATTTTGGAATGCAACATCAGAATGTCCTGAAACGGTGCAGTTGACACTGGGAGAAGGTGTCCTCTCCAGCTGAGGTGAAATTAGTCTGTGGAAACTAGGATTTTATTTTTTATGAATTTCTGAAAATATGAGCAAAACAGCACAACATGAGTTTTGGGGGCTTTTATTTTGGAATGCAACATCAGAATGTCCTGAAACGGTGCAGTTGACACTGGGAGAAGGTGTCCTCTCCAGCTGAGGTGAAATTAGTCTGTGGAAACTAGGATTTTATTTTTTATGAATTTCTGAAAATATGAGCAAAACAGCAGAAACATGAGTTTTGGGGGCTCTTATTTTGGAATGCAACATCAGAATGTCCTGAAACGGTGCAGTTGACACTGGGAGAAGGTGTCCTCTCCAGCTGAGGTGAAATTAGTCTGTGGAAACTAGGATTTTATTTTTTATGAATTTCTGAAAATATGAGCAAAACAGCAGAAACATGAGTTTTGGGGGGCTCTTATTTTGGAATGCAACATCAGAATGTCCTGAAACGGTGCAGTTGACACTGGGAGAAGGTGTCCTCTCCAGCTGAGGTGAAATTAGTCTGTGGAAACTAGGATTTTATTTTTTATGAATTTCTGAAAATATGAGCAAAACAGCAGAAACATGAGTTTTGGGGGGCTCTTATTTTGGAATGCAACATCAGAATGTCCTGAAACGGTGCAGTTGACACTGGGAGAAGGTGTCCTCTCCAGCTGAGGTGAAATTAGTCTGTGGAAACTAGGATTTTATTTTTTATGAATTTCTGAAAATATGAGCAAAACAGCAGAAACATGAGTTTTGGGGGCTCTTATTTTGGAATGCAACATCAGAATGTCCTGAAACGGTGCAGTTGACACTGGGAGAAGGTGTCCTCTCCAGCTGAGGTGAAATTAGTCTGTGGAAACTAGGATTTTATTTTTTATGAATTTCTGAAAATATGAGCAAAACAGCAGAAACATGAGTTTTGGGGGCTCTTATTTTGGAATGCAACATCAGAATGTCCTGAAACGGTGCAGTTGACACTGGGAGAAGGTGTCCTCTCCAGCTGAGGTGAAATTAGTCTGTGGAAACTAGGATTTTATTTTTTATGAATTTCTGAAAATATGAGCAAAACACCACAACATGAGTTTTGGGGGGCTCTTATTTTGGAATGCAACATCAGAATGTCCTGAAACGGTGCAGTTGACACTGGGAGAAGGTGTCCTCTCCAGCTGAGGTGAAATTAGTCTGTGGAAACTAGGATTTTATTTTTTATGAATTTCTGAAAATATGAGCAAAACAGCAGAAACATGAGTTTTGGGGGCTCTTATTTTGGAATGCAACATCAGAATGTCCTGAAACGGTGCAGTTGACACTGGGAGAAGGTGTCCTCTCCAGCTGAGGTGAAATTAGTCTGTGGAAACTAGGATTTTATTTTTTATGAATTTCTGAAAATATGAGCAAAACAGCAGAAACATGAGTTTTGGGGGCTCTTATTTTGGAATGCAACATCAGAATGTCCTGAAACGGTGCAGTTGACACTGGGAGAAGGTGTCCTCTCCAGCTGAGGTGAAATTAGTCTGTGGAAACTAGGATTTTATTTTTTATGAATTTCTGAAAATATGAGCAAAACAGCAGAAACATGAGTTTTGGGGGCTCTTATTTTGGAATGCAACATCAGAATGTCCTGAAACGGTGCAGTTGACACTGGGAGAAGGTGTCCTCTCCAGCTGAGGTGAAATTAGTCTGTGGAAACTAGGATTTTATTTTTTATGAATTTCTGAAAATATGAGCAAAACAGCAGAAACATGAGTTTTGGGGGGCTCTTATTTTGGAATGCAACATCAGAATGTCCTGAAACGGTGCAGTTGACACTGGGAGAAGGTGTCCTCTCCAGCTGAGGTGAAATTAGTCTGTGGAAACTAGGATTTTATTTTTTATGAATTTCTGAAAATATGAGCAAAACAGCAGAAACATGAGTTTTGGGGGCTCTTATTTTGGAATGCAACATCAGAATGTCCTGAAACGGTGCAGTTGACACTGGGAGAAGGTGTCCTCTCCAGCTGAGGTGAAATTAGTCTGTGGAAACTAGGATTTTATTTTTTATGAATTTCTGAAAATATGAGCAAAACAGCAGAAACATGAGTTTTGGGGGCTCTTATTTTGGAATGCAACATCAGAATGTCCTGAAACGGTGCAGTTGACACTGGGAGAAGGTGTCCTCTCCAGCTGAGGTGAAATTAGTCTGTGGAAACTAGGATTTTATTTTTTATGAATTTCTGAAAATATGAGCAAAACAGCAGAAACATGAGTTTTGGGGGGCTTTTATTTTGGAATGCAACATCAGAATGTCCTGAAACGGTGCAGTTGACACTGGGAGAAGGTGTCCTCTCCAGCTGAGGTGAAATTAGTCTGTGGAAACTAGGATTTTATTTTTTATGAATTTCTGAAAATATGAGCAAAACAGCAGAACATGAGTTTTGGGGGCTCTTATTTTGGAATGCAACATCAGAATGTCCTGAAACGGTGCAGTTGACACTGGGAGAAGGTGTCCTCTCCAGCTGAGGTGAAATTAGTCTGTGGAAACTAGGATTTTATTTTTTATGAATTTCTGAAAATATGAGCAAAACAGCAGAAACATGAGTTTTGGGGGGGCTTTTATTTTGGAATGCAACATCAGAATGTCCTGAAACGGTGCAGTTGACACTGGGAGAAGGTGTCCTCTCCAGCTGAGGTGAAATTAGTCTGTGGAAACTAGGATTTTATTTTTTATGAATTTCTGAAAATATGAGCAAAACAGCACAACATGAGTTTTGGGGGCTCTTATTTTGGAATGCAACATCAGAATGTCCTGAAACGGTGCAGTTGACACTGGGAGAAGGTGTCCTCTCCAGCTGAGGTGAAATTAGTCTGTGGAAACTAGGATTTTATTTTTTATGAATTTCTGAAAATATGAGCAAAACAGCAGAAACATGAGTTTTGGGGGCTCTTATTTTGGAATGCAACATCAGAATGTCCTGAAACGGTGCAGTTGACACTGGGAGAAGGTGTCCTCTCCAGCTGAGGTGAAATTAGTCTGTGGAAACTAGGATTTTATTTTTTATGAATTTCTGAAAATATGAGCAAAACAGCACAACATGAGTTTTGGGGGCTTTTATTTTGGAATGCAACATCAGAATGTCCTGAAACGGTGCAGTTGACACTGGGAGAAGGTGTCCTCTCCAGCTGAGGTGAAATTAGTCTGTGGAAACTAGGATTTTATTTTTTATGAATTTCTGAAAATATGAGCAAAACACCACAACATGAGTTTTGGGGGGCTCTTATTTTGGAATGCAACATCAGAATGTCCTGAAACGGTGCAGTTGACACTGGGAGAAGGTGTCCTCTCCAGCTGAGGTGAAATTAGTCTGTGGAAACTAGGATTTTATTTTTTATGAATTTCTGAAAATATGAGCAAAACAGCAGAAACATGAGTTTTGGGGGCTCTTATTTTGGAATGCAACATCAGAATGTCCTGAAACAATGCAGTTGACACTGGGAGAAGGTGTCCTCTCCAGCTGAGGTGAAATTAGTCTGTGGAAACTAGGATTTTATTTTTTATGAATTTCTGAAAATATGAGCAAAACAGCAGAAACATGAGTTTTGGGGGCTCTTATTTTGGAATGCAACATCAGAATGTCCTGAAACGGTGCAGTTGACACTGGGAGAAGGTGTCCTCTCCAGCTGAGGTGAAATTAGTCTGTGGAAACTAGGATTTTATTTTTTATGAATTTCTGAAAATATGAGCAAAACACCACATACATGAGTTTTGGGGGGCTCTTATTTTGGAATGCAACATCAGAATGTCCTGAAACGGTGCAGTTGACACTGGGAGAAGGTGTCCTCTCCAGCTGAGGTGAAATTAGTCTGTGGAAACTAGGATTTTATTTTTTATGAATTTCTGAAAATATGAGCAAAACAGCAGAAACATGAGTTTTGGGGGCTTTTATTTTGGAATGCAACATCAGAATGTCCTGAAACGGTGCAGTTGACACTGGGAGAAGGTGTCCTCTCCAGCTGAGGTGAAATTAGTCTGTGGAAACTAGGATTTTATTTTTTATGAATTTCTGAAAATATGAGCAAAACAGCAGAAACATGAGTTTTGGGGGCTCTTATTTTGGAATGCAACATCAGAATGTCCTGAAACGGTGCAGTTGACACTGGGAGAAGGTGTCCTCTCCAGCTGAGGTGAAATTAGTCTGTGGAAACTAGGATTTTATTTTTTATGAATTTCTGAAAATATGAGCAAAACAGCAGAAACATGAGTTTTGGGGGCTTTTATTTTGGAATGCAACATCAGAATGTCCTGAAACGGTGCAGTTGACACTGGGAGAAGGTGTCCTCTCCAGCTGAGGTGAAATTAGTCTGTGGAAACTAGGATTTTATTTTTTATGAATTTCTGAAAATATGAGCAAAACACCACATACATGAGTTTTGGGGGGCTCTTATTTTGGAATGCAACATCAGAATGTCCTGAAACGGTGCAGTTGACACTGGGAGAAGGTGTCCTCTCCAGCTGAGGTGAAATTAGTCTGTGGAAACTAGGATTTTATTTTTTATGAATTTCTGAAAATATGAGCAAAACAGCAGAAACATGAGTTTTGGGGGGCTTTTATTTTGGAATGCAACATCAGAATGTCCTGAAACGGTGCAGTTGACACTGGGAGAAGGTGTCCTCTCCAGCTGAGGTGAAATTAGTCTGTGGAAACTAGGATTTTATTTTTTATGAATTTCTGAAAATATGAGCAAAACACACATATATGAGTTTTGGGGGCTTTTATTTTGGAATGCAACATCAGAATGTCCTGAAACGGTGCAGTTGACACTGGGAGAAGGTGTCCTCTCCAGCTGAGGTGAAATTAGTCTGTGGAAACTAGGATTTTATTTTTTATGAATTTCTGAAAATATGAACAAAACAGCAGAAACATGAGATTTGGAGGGCTCTTATTTTGGAATGCAACATCAGAATGTCCTGAAACGGTGCAGTTGACACTGGGAGAAGGTGTCCTCTCCAGCTGAGGTGAAATTAGTCTGTGGAAACTAGGATTTTATTTTTTATGAATTTCTGAAAATATGAGCAAAACAGCAGAAACATGAGTTTTGGGGGCTTTTATTTTGGAATGCAACATCAGAATGTCCTGAAACGGTGCAGTTGACACTGGGAGAAGGTGTCCTCTCCAGCTGAGGTGTGCAAATTAGTCTGTGGAAACTAGGATTTTATTTTTTATGAATTTCTGAAAATATGAGCAAAACACCACATACATGAGTTTTGGGGGGCTCTTATTTTGGAATGCAACATCAGAATGTCCTGAAACGGTGCAGTTGACACTGGGAGAAGGTGTCCTCTCCAGCTGAGGTGAAATTAGTCTGTGGAAACTAGGATTTTATTTTTTATGAATTTCTGAAAATATGAGCAAAACAGCAGAAACATGAGTTTTGGGGGGCTTTTATTTTGGAATGCAACATCAGAATGTCCTGAAACGGTGCAGTTGACACTGGGAGAAGGTGTCCTCTCCAGCTGAGGTGAAATTAGTCTGTGGAAACTAGGATTTTATTTTTTATGAATTTCTGAAAGTATGAGCAAAACACCACATACATGCGTTTTGGGGGGCTTTTATTTTGGACTGCAACATCAGAATGTCCTGAAACGGTGCAGTTGACACTGGGAGAAGGTGTCCTCTCCAGCTGAGGTGAAACAAAACAGCGTATGAGTGTTGGGTGGCTTTAATTTTGGAATTCAGCAGCACAGAATGTCCGGCTTTGAGGTTTACTATCATTTTCAGGTGAAATTGAGCTGTGAAATATTTTTTTTAGCTATATTTATTCATTCATACAGATTGACTGACTGAATAAATAAGTAAATGAATGTGAAAGTTCAGGTCGGTACACAAACAGTATTACCGTAATAGCAAGTGTATGCGCGGACCGCGAAATATAGGGGCGGCTAGTTTGACCGCTTATTTCTGAGTGGCGGCTGGCTTGACCGCAGTCTCAGGCCCGGCAACTGCCCATGTGCCCTTCTCGACTCACGTTGCCCTTCGGAGGTGGAAAAAATAAATAAAAAATCGTACAATGGATGCAGAATTTCACGTAGGCCTAGATAAAAATAAATAAATAAATAAAATCGCAAAGCCTCATTCACTTCCATATAGAGGGTATTCGTCGATGTCACTTTCCCGCCGAAAACGCGCTCCCTCAGCTGGACTGAGTGGCAAAAGAACTTGCTGCGTGACTGGATTTAATAGGGAAACTGCGAAAACGCGAGTAAAACTAACGAAATACACTAAAGGTTGGAATTGAATGTGTTCCTTACAACTTGTCAAATAAAATCCATGGATATCGACATGCAGCCAGGAGTCGTGTTTCATGATATTTATGTGCCTGATTTCGACGGTGGGGAAATACATAAAGCAAATCTGCATGTGAATATTTTACATAACTACAATATAGGTAGGTTTAAATCCGCGTAATCACTTATATCAATGTTGTATCGTCATATTGTCCAGCCCTAAAACATATATATAGTTTTATAGTATAGTTTTTGTCAGTGTTGTTTATTTAAAAACACAATTATGCAGAATATAAGATCAATAATATTTAATTGATGAGTTGTCAACATAATATATAACAACACAATATATACGGTATGATTTTTTTACCTCAAAATCCAACATTTTGACACAAAATGATAACTGCAAATCCATGTTACTACGGAGCCATTAAAAGGACATGGTGGTAGAAAAAAAATGGGAAGGAAGGAAATTTTACGTGGTGGTGGAAAAAAATTTGGGATGGGAGGAATTTATTTATTTATTTTTTCAAATCTTTTGCGTTCCCTTGCAAAGATTGCGTTCCCTCGCAAAGTTATAATCGTTAACGCTTGCTGTGAGCTCGGACAAACACTTCCTCTTTAATGTCCCGCTGGCTGGCAGTAGTGTTTCAGTTAGTAACATACGTTAATAATGCACACAAATAATGCGCGGCTCATAGAGTTTGAACTTGTTGGACTCAAAAATGAAGAAATGCAGTCAGTGCTTATGTCAAGCAGTTCAGTTGGCAATATATTCACAGATTCGAGCTTCCCGGATTAATAACTCATGAGCTAAACGTTGTTAAAAACACAAATGCAGCTACTTCCAATCATAGTAACCTAGACAACAAGCTACACAACCCAATTTTCCTCAAATGTGTTTTATAATAAATTGGTCTCTATGAGCAGGCGGCGGAGATACACGTCTGAAGGGACCGTCTGAAAAGTGCAAAACCCAACACTTAGTTTGATAAAAAAAAATGCATAACGTTTATGATTATTAATTATTAAATAAAATAATATAATAACTTCACTGTTATTAGTAAAAAATATTAAATAAATTGTAATACCATCAAATCCAGTAAGCAATTATCATGCAAAAGCTGTTGTATGTAAGCTGTGTACCAACATCATTTGTGTAAAGAAGGCCTTTAAGTGCTACTTGCCAAACTAAGTGTTGTAGTACCTATAACCAGCAGGAGAGCAGTGATGTATGAACTGAATTTGGTGACAGTACAGTGTGTTACAGTGAAGTTATTGAGTATTTTTCGTAATATAAAATGAGCAAAAGGGTTTCGGGTTTTGCACTTATAATAAATTGGTCTCTATGAGCAGGCGGCAGAGATACACGCCTGAAGGGACCGTCTGAAAAGTCCGAAACCCCTTTGCTTACAACAGAAAACAGAACAACAAAAGAGCGAATCATAGGCCTAATATGGAGTCTGTACGTGTTATGCTTCTTACGCGGACTTTTGGGACTCAGTTTTGAACTGGTGTCAAGGCGCAATGAATGAAATGCACAAATGGTAATTAAATTATATATAAACGGAAAACAAAAACAACGAAAAAAAACAGCTGGCTGACCCCTAGAGGGGTGGGGAAAAGGGGTGGGGTGGGGGGGGGGCCGCCCCCGCCCCCCCGTTCCAACGTCCATGTTTCCAACAAACACCACACTGTCGTAACCAGAGCAGAACATGAGGTTTGTATGAAGTCTAGTCTTAAACTGTGCCCATTTTGTCACTTTACAAACTGAATTTCGCAAATAGTACATATCCATGTTCGTAGACATTTTGAAGCCGCAGTAAAATACAAATGTTTGTATTATGGTTTGCATGTATTTAGTATGAAGGTATGATTTGTATTAAATAATTGCTATAACTCACATTATATTAAATTAAGTTGGCATGGTAATGTGCTTATTTCATACATTTTAAGATTTCCTCATTGTCAAATGCAGCGGCTAGTGCCGAGAAAGGCCACATTTTCACTGCTGCTTTTGTGAGAAGACGGTTATTAATAGGTCACAGTTATTCTCGCAGACATTGAGAATGTCATGAATAAAGATACCACAGGTAATTGAATCTTAAAGAACTAGACCTAGTTCTGTTAGACAATAGCATGTCTTTTGTTATCTTAAAGCTATGTTTAAATATTTTGATTCAAGGTTTGAGCAGTAAATTGTTGAAATGTCAATGTTTGAATCAATTGATAATTTCTCAATTTTTATGAATATTTGTTTATTGTGTATCTAGTGGGTCTGAGTGAACAGCAGGAGTACAGTGTCTGCAACTCTGGAGCAAAGAGGTTTGGAGCTGAATCTTGCATTCGAGAGAGCCCTGCATTGAAAGTTGAGAGGATTTGTGTCACCGCAAAAGACAAGATCCCACATTGACATCTTCAGCTTCTTCAAACAGAGGTCAGACTTCTTGACAAAAATAAAATATCACATATTTGTTTGGCATAATCCTTTGCATGTAGAGTGATCTTTTCTATCTGGTCATTTTATTGCTTTAAGGGTCTCTTCCAAACATGGAGACTGGAAACCTGATAGATGATATGAACAAGCCAGCTGTTACAGCTGAATCAGACCTTCAGTGTGGAAATGTCAGGAGTCCTACAGGTAACTGAGTTGTTAATATTTTCAGGTTGCACATGTGATGAACCCCAACTGTGACCTGGAGGAACAAATGGACCCTTTGCTAAGCCCCGCCCTCCTTAGTTACTGTTGCTACGCCTGTCAAGCTTTTGCGCCTGGCAAGTCATTTACAGTATGTATGCACCGGCGTCAGACATTTCCAAGGAGATAATTAGTCATTTTTGGCGAACAGGTGAAATATCTGAGAGAGCAAGACAAAAGGGACTGCAGTATGCATTCGAGGGATATATCCACGACATAATATGCAACCGATTAGAAAATTAATTTGATCAAAATTGAAGCTAAAGCTCCCAGCGCAAGCAGCAGCCGCTTCATACGGCTGACCATTCAAATGGGAAACACACAAATTGACAGGTTCCACAGCAGGTTAAGTGAACAAAATCCACAGCAGGTTAAGTGAAATTTGTGAAAATAACCTAATTATAACTCAAACAGCTTATCCATACGTCTTGTGGCATAAACACAAGACATTAGCCTGACCATTTTGCAATGATAACATTCTCCCGCTTATATTTTTAATGCGCCAGGCTACTCCGTCTTGCCTTTAATCATCTTATTTTACGTTCAAATATATGCATTAGAACAAAGAACAATCTGATAAGTAACGTTAGCAATTTTCACTATCAATTTATACTTGTTCTAATGATTAATGCTATATCATATTGTGCTACCACTACTGTACTTGCATTATTATAAGGGTAGGTTTAGGGTTGGGGTAGGTGTAGATGTTAATAAAACCATAAACCACGTTAATATCACACTGGCCTGTGGCGGTTTTCAGGCGTGGCTTAGCGAAGGGTCAATTGTTTCTATGGGATCAACTGTGCTGTTGCGTTCTGATTTGTTGTCTTTAGGACTGTCAGAAGAAGTTGAAGCAATGGTGAAATAATTTTTTTTATTAGTAAAATGAGATGGAAGAAAATCAAAGGAACTCATTTTATGTTTTTTTTTTTTTTTTTTGTAAATTATAGATTTTGAACTGTTGCCTAAGAATCATAGAGCACAATGGTTTCTGCATGGTAAAGTAGCAGTCTAAAAGATTTTATTGAAAACAGGATACATTTGTGTGTATCTAATAATTGTTACAGGATGTCATTGTGTATGTTGCTAATTCCTACGTGGTAGTGACCTGGCTTCCACCACTTGTTTCCCTGAGAGGGGGGGGAGCTTCACCATTCAAAAGGCAATGTCTTCAGGCAGAGTCCAGCAAAGCAGGTTATTTATGCACATACGTTCATTAAGAACAAATAATTACATATGTGTGTACATGAAGAGTTTTTTTTTCTTTTCCTAGTTGTTACAGCAGCTACATAGTTGTTCAGATATGAAATTGAAAGGATTATGTACAAGTACTATATTGGTCAGCACCACGGATCATTTCATATATAGCTATTAGTTAACATCAGCATCAAAGACATTTTGTTTGCGATTCAATGTGGATTCTGTTCACCATACAAGACAGACATATTTATATTCAATGCAAAAGATGTCCATGTGGATCATACTGGCTGTTGTCAGACTCCTTATACATACAAAACTCTCACTGGATTATTACAATTAAATGTAGACCAAAATTTCCTACTGACACACTACAGAAAAAGATATAAATAACTGGCTTAAAACAATTTTTTTAGTGTGAAAAAATACTAACATGCCTAAGACTTCTGTACAGTACTGTATATATTAATATTTTATTATTAGTATTATAAAATAATATTAATCTTTATTTTTTTCTTATTCAGAGTATGCAGTTGTGACAACAATCTATCAGGTTTGTCTAAGGCAAGGTTGTCTGTAGTCAGTGTTTATATAATTTTTAATTACTTTTATATAAAAGTATAAATAAACATATGTGTTTTTGTTTCAACAGCTTCCCCTGGAAATCCTCTCCGAAATCCTCAGGGACGTTATCTTGTCAACGGGTGACTCTTCATATTTCACACTTTCTCTGGTATGCAGATGGTTTAGGGATGTGGTCACTCAAGAAGTTTTTCGGAAAGCAGCACACTTGGCCTGGCTAGACAGTAAGAATTTTCTTTTCTTTTCCTGTTCAATGCACATTCTCCAACTGATTTTTTTTTTTTTTAGTATGAGGCAGTTAAATGTTTTATTTATCTTTACTGTATTTTGTCTTTACACTTTAAGGTGTGGCCAACTGGAAGAATTTCTCTCCCGTCTACCGGAAGGAGTTGAGACGGATGTACAGCATCAGGGAATGCCTGCAGTGCAGAGCCCTTTTCAAGTCATACCCACCAGGCTATAGGGGAAGAGGCCGATGTGGTGAACTTCTGGACTTTTACTCAGATGTGTGCACAGGATTTTGCTCCCAGGACTTTTTTTTGCGGCAGGAAACACATTGGTGTGTTAAGTTCATGGAAGGGAAAGAGAGAATGAACTGAGATCAACTGGTTTTGATGTATTAATTGATGTCATTTAAAGTTAAACTTTGCAGTGTTTAGTGTTCTAATAAAAAAAAATGGCAAACACGTGCATGACAACAGGTTTCAGTCATTTGCATTAATGTGTCGTTTTTTAAGGTTTCTAATATTTCATGTTAACATAATTTGCTATGTATTGCTTTAAGCAGGCATTAAGTCCATCTAATTAATGAATTCTTAATTTAGTTGTGACAATTCTGTGTAATATTTCAATTACCAATGATTTTAGAAAAGTGTTTAAAGGGGTGATTAAATGTATTGTTTTTTAGGTTTTTTATATAGAAGTGGGTAACTACATTCAGGATTAATGAGGTTTTCAGTAGTGCAGATCAGATAACAAATAACAGAAAAAGTGACGAGTGTTTTGGGTTCAAATTCTAGTTCCTTCCTTGCAAAAAGCAACCATGGTTTTATTGTTGTAAAAATATCTGTTGGTATATTGATTGCAAACACCATATTTGTAACTAGTTTTTGTACCAAAATATGGTTAATTTTCGAAGGGGTTAAGGGAATGTTTACTGTATTGGTGGCATTCAGAGACTATTGACAGTTTGCTACCCCATCGTCCAGGCTGCACTCTGCTACGAACCACTTGGCTGAAAAGCTTCAATGCAGGTGTGTTCGACATCGGCTAACTGAAAAATGTTGCACTGCTTCAAGTCAGCCGCCGATCGAAAACACTAACTTGATTAAATTTATTCTTGGTTTTAATAAATAGAACATTGCATAGTGTAAAAATAACAAAATATAATTGTATTTGGCCTCTCTTTTTATGTAATATTAACTTAAAATTGTGTAACAGGGACATAAATGAGGACCTCACTTGAAAACACCACTGGTTTCTGTGATAGTTTTTGGTCATAATTAATCTTTGGCTGCATTATCATCAAACATTGCGTAGTATTGGACGTGTTCTGAGAAATTAGCTATTGAAAAATTACATTTTAACAAAATGATTTTGATGTTGCTGAACGAAATTCAAAATCATCAAGTCAGTAAAATAATTTGATCTGCGCATAGGTAAATTACACAACACAACTTATATGAAGAGAGCTTATTTAATACTCAAGTGCATAGCAACCATTAAAGTCCGCAATTTAAAACTCTGAGTGAACGCAGACAGAGTGACGAATCATTCAAGCTTGTTGAAACGGGTATCTTATCCTGTGTCTCCTTCTGGTGGACAACATTTGTATTACAGCCGCCATCTCTCATTCCCATTGATATAAATGTCAGCTCATTTATAAATTGCTATTAGTAAAAAAAAAAAAAAAAAAAAAATACAATCGGTTTCCAGCACCTTCAGTGCTTAGACTGCTAATTATTCCAACTTTAGTTAGCCTACCATCTAAACTAGTATGTGTCTCTACCTTGTCTAGTTTATGGCTTTCTTCTGCTGGTACTTGCTCCTGTTCCTGTAGGCATGTCTTCACGCCCATTGACCAGAGATGTCACGCTCTCTTGGTCTCCATCGTCACTGGCTGCATTCCAATCAAATGGAGCTGTCTGAAATGTTCATATGAGTAGACTCACTTCTTCAGTTAAAATCAAGTGGTCGAGGGTCTGTCCATTAAAGTTGGAAACTCTATTCCCTTGACAAAGTGTAAAACTTTAAAATGGCGGTGAGGATTCCCTGAGAGGAAGTGCTTAGGGAAGTTTGCAAGTGTTTATGGAATGAAGTGTAAACATGAAGTGAAACACACACTGATACTGCTACGATACTGGGCAGCTATCTTCTGACACTTGCTCCTGCAGGCTTGGAGGAGACACTCAAATTGTTCAGTTCATTTCCCCAAAACATGCTCATGCTTTACACCAGCAAGGAAGCTATGAATATTTTTCCAGAATGAAGAGCCAAATCAGGATAAAAAAAGCTGCTATATGAATCTCACATCATCACTTACAGGAGGAGAAATATCCAGAAACATCTCAGTCACCAGAGACACAGTTCTGCAGTCTTTGCACACCACCATGCTCCTCATTTCTCCATCAAACACTCAAACAGTTCTTGGGTAAATCGTTTTTCTCGTCCTCTAATGAAAATGATGCAAGAAGAAAGTCAAGATATTGATTAAATGTTATGATCAACGTGTTTTGGATTGAATCATGCCTTAATTATTACTTTTAAATGTAACATGTATCATTCTGGTCATCTGATAATGACTTGTACCTTTAAAAGCCTTCTTCATCTGCTCAGCCTTGAAGCTTTTGCCTGAGTTTCTCAAAGCCTCCAGAATTCCAGAATTTACTCTCTGAAAAATATACACTCTTAGAAAGGATGTTAAAATTGACTCAAACTGTGTTAAATTCTTAAACATCAATGGGTGAGTTTAGGGACAAGGCTTGTTGTGTTAATTCTGACACATTCATTGAGTCAATGATTTTAACACAGTGAATGTGTCAGGAAGGTTAATCAGAGGTGTAGTCAAGACCAGACTGAGACCAAGACCATTCAAGAGGGAAGTTAATGAGATAATTAAGTCATTATAGGTTGTTTGCAATCACGTGGTTCTGGTGACGCGCGAAATTCCGGGTAAGCAGTGAAAATTAGAATGGAAGAGATGGGGGAAAGTCCTTTCTTTGATGGTTTAGAAAAGTATAAACAGAAAATCACAACATATGTTGGACGCGATCCTTATGAAGAGGAGCGACTTTTCCGCTGAATTAAAAGACTTTCCTGCCATCGAGGAGGCAGATATAGAGGATGCGAAGCTGCCGTCACGCCGCGTTCATTTCTAGTCTGGGTTTGTTTATATCGCGCTACCTTTCTACTAGTGAAGTTAGAGCAGTATTTTTATTTTCTGTCGTGATTGTGAAAAATGTCGCCATTGTAGGTCATTTATGTTGAATCGAGAATTGTAATAGGAACTCACGATCGATCGTGGGGAAAAAAATGAACGGTAATACAATTTTCGCCTTGGTTGAGAAGGTGAGGGAAGAGGACTAGCAAATAATGTCACTAAATAAAGCCACTGCCTTTCATTCAAAATAATCACATACTTTGCTGAGTTATGTATTTGGTTTCTGTAACATTATGTTTTAGAATATGATCACTCGGCTTGTGAATGAGTATAACTTGCACACAGCCACTTCAAAACTGTTCACGAGCTTCTATGGGTTTGATTTTGGTTGTCATTTGTTGAAATAAATACAAAAATACAGCATGTCTGTGTCCTGAACGTGACCCTCCGATTCTACTCCGTGGTCATATGGGAAAGTGAATATTTACAAAAACAACATTAAAACTAGGTCCGTGTACGTTTTGATAGTTTGTTTTCCAATTTGAAATGAAATATGCAGAAACGAGAAAACGGTCGTTTCCCGTTTTTTCGTTTGTTAAAAAAAACGGAAAAACGAGATTTTGACTCGATTTTCGTTTTTTTCGGGTCACGGATAGAAAACGGAAACACGACTTCAAAACTCGTTTTCCACATGTGGGCGGTCATTACACGCCCCTTTCAGCCGATTGGTCAATCAAATCTGAGCCAGTGACATCATCTTCAGTTTGTTCAACAAAATAATAGTCCTCTGCCGCTATATCAGTAGATGTCATAAATCGGCTTTCTTCTGTGCAACCTAACGTGTATTTCACAGAAATATGTTTGCACAGATAAAAACAAGTTTAAAAAACCTACAGTAAATTTAATTAAGTCTGTTTTTAAGCTGTCATTGTTTTTTTAAAATGTAAAATGTAAATGCCTCTACATCTGTTGCAAGCGCATGACATCCTTTGGGATACTACCACCGATCAATAGGCTATGATAGACTATTCTCTATAGATCAGTGGCTACTGCACTCATTTTTTTTCTTATTTTAATGTTTTGTTTACATTTTATACATTTAAATTCAATCATTTAGCAGACGCATTCCTTGCAGTAGGCTATATAGTAGACTATGCAGTCATATTAGAAAATAGGCTGTCCACTGTGTGGCAACACCTAATAGCCTAACGGTATCACCATCGGGGGGCTTTTTAGTTTTCCTTACTTATAAATGGCCATGCAGATTTTATCTCTTAAATTAAACAATTTATGAACACAGTGAACATTGTTATATGTCACAGTTTACTTGCTATCCTCACTTTTTCTGTCTTTCCTTCGCTTTTGAATGAATTAAATGGCCCTGAACATTTTACTTTCAATTTCGATTTAACGGCAATTGGCGATTCTGCGTCAACTGCTTTAGTGGACAACAGCAAAACAAAAACTCTCGTATATTAAACATAGAACTTTTATTATCTTTGTAATTATTTTATTATCTTTTATTATCTTTGTAATTATTTTATTTTGTAAATATTCGTGGCTTAAACAGCGGGAAAATTTACTGTATGCATATATGATAAATGTCTGTGAATCATTAAAAAAAAATCCCAGGGGGTTAGTTTTAGCCTACATGAACAAATAGCAGAATAAACAACAGAACATGAGGATTCATCATCATCACGCACCTGCCGCGCTTCTGTGAACGGGGAAAAAAGGATTCAATTATATAAAACGAATAAATAGCCTATGCGCGAAATTTATTTCACTTAAGTAATTAACATATTACCAAAATGAAAGGGGGAAAAAAATGCGACAATATGAGTGTCGGTTCATTTTTGAGAAGTTCACAGAAAGGAAACCGAGACGGCAAAAAATGTCTTTGTTCATCTAACGAGCAATGTTTTGTTATTGTGAGTGTACAAAAATAATAGGCCTATTTAACCCTTCGCAGATTCGAATGGTGTTACATATATTTGACCATAAATGTCTGAGTATTTTAAGTTGTTTCCGCTTTTATAAGAAAATTCGAGTGAACGCGTCGGCGCCTAACGCGCACACACATCAGTTTTAGTAACCTGACATCACAGCCTGTTAACTGTCAAAATAACATAGCCTATTTAACCAAATATATAAAAAGTTATACTGCTCATTTTAAGTAGTCTGTAGGCTACAATAAAAGCGTTCAAATAATAAATATAGTTTAGCCTCCCAATCGTGAATATTGAAACATTTGGATTTGTGTCAAATTAGAGAGGTAGTTATAACGCCGGTTTCTGTTTCAGTTCAGCTTTAAATTAATTCGTTTTATATATATTATTTTTGTCATAACTAAAATAGCTATGTAGCTGTAATTTTGATCTTTAATGTTTGATCTTTATATATTCCCTCAGTCTTTTAACCAAAGGGTTATTAACATTAGCCTATATTCAGCAGGCAATAGGCTATATAAAATAAATAGAGAGATGAGCTATTGTTCGTTTTTCAAAACTGCTTACACTACTTATTTATTGTGATTTATTCTATTTATTCAAAATAGAATAAAATAAAAACTAGTTTTTTTTTTTTTTTTTTTTGTTTTTTTTAAATCTGTGCTTTTCATCCGCTCCTCTGTGTGGGTAGCGCAGTTTCACCATGCATATTAAACTACAAACCGCATTTCAACAGTCTGTGTGCTGATTAACATTTCTGAAATAAATATTTCTGTGAAATAAGCGTTAGGTAGCACAGAAGAAAGCCGATTTATGACATCTACTGATATAGCAGTAGAGGACTGTTATTTTGTTGAACGAACTGAAGATGACGTCACTGGCTCAGATTTGATTGACCAATCGGCTGAAAGGGGCGTGTAATGACCGCCCACATGTGGAAAACGAGTTTTGAAGTCATGTTTCCGTTTTCTATCCATGACCCGAAAAAACGAAAATCGAGTCAAAATCTCGTTTTTCCGTTTTTTTTTAACAAACGAAAAAACGGGAAACGACTGTTTTCTCGTTTCTGTGTATTTCATTTCAAATTGGAAAACAAACTATCAAAACGTACACGGACCAAACTAGTTACATTTACATGCTTCCAACAAATAAATGGATCGACTTCTGTCAGCTTGTTGAACACATTTTTTTATTTGGACATTTTCTACCATACGATGGCTGAAGCAGCAGCGCGTGACACTGTTCTCATGGTAACCAGAACAACATTGTGAACAGAATACTACAAAACTGATACTGATAAAAAATACCAAATTATAATTAAATAGGATAAAATATCTTCTCCTCCCTGCATACGATAAAATGAAGAATGTGAATATTTAACCAAGTCAAAAAGGTAAGCAGGTATCCATATTCATTTAAGTATCAGCAGACGCAAAACGGTATAAAAGGCGACAACTTGTAAAGTTAAAAAACGAAATAAGTTATAAAAAACGGTATAAGTTATGTAAACGATATAAACACCTTCTGGGTTCTCGATTTTAACGATTTGAGCAACCATAAACGACGCAAAACATACGAATTTTGAGTTTTTGATAGGATTCCTATATAGAAAAATCAGTCCCTGCCCTCCAGACTCATTCGCGCTGCTGCTGTGACGTCATGTGCAAACAACCTGTTGAATGTGAAAAAAAGCAGGACAGCCTAAAATCTGCCCCAATGGCTCTCCATGAGAGCGTTCTGCAGTTCCATTTTTCACCACAGATTTGAACTAGGGAGGGCTCAGGACTCAGGGTCTGCAAGACTGCAAATATTACAGTTTACAGTTGAGCTTGTATTTTAATGAACTTTTTGAACACTTGTGGCACTCACATAATTTTCCCACTTTTATCCTTGTCACAGCATGGCGAAAGGGAGGGGGCGTTTGAACGGTCTATTAGAGCAATGGTTCTCAAACCTGTCCTGGGGACCCCCCACCACTGCACGTTTTGCATGTCTCCCTTATCTAGCACACCTGATTCAACTCATCAGCTCATTAGTAGAGACTGCAAGACTTGAATTGGGTGTCTGATGAGGGAGACATTAAAAATGTGCAGTGGTAAGGGGTCCCCAGGACAGGTTTGAGAACCACTGTATTAGAGTGTGGGGTAGGGTTGGGGGTGTACTTACAGTGTACTTGTACTTGTAGCCAATCCTCAGTAAGAGGACGGAGCTATCAAGGAGTGTGATCCTTTTGGGTAGGGGCAGGTTTGTTTGGGTTATTTTAAATATCAACAGCGTTTCTCAGAAATCACTTACTGCACCTTTAATATACAAACTTGCTGCTTGTTGTATGTAAGTAAAGCAAATGATACAACTTTATAATGCAATTCCTCTAATCAGGGCCGGAGTGGGACTAACTAACCTTAGACCGGCCCACTTTAATACTGACTATATTAAAATAATGTAATTAAAACCTCAGAATATAAGTCTGCAATAGTGCATTGTTCTCTACAGCCTTGTAATTAATTGTATTTTTCAAAAATATCATAATTTCAAATACAGTGCAAATACAGTAGACTGTGTTGCTTCACAGTGAAGATTTATTAGAACAGTTAATAACAGTATTCTTTACAACAACACAAAGTAATGTTTAATTGATTGTATAATGTAAACCATTGATTAAAACTCTAGCCATTTAGTGACTGAAGTTAAAAGTGTTTGCTTTCCAGTAGATGGCAGCAATTGTCCACTAAACCCAGGCACATTTTTCTATTACTATGAATGAAACTGAGAAATGTAGATCTTTGTTAAAGATTTAACATAAAAATGTTGCTATTTTTTATATATATAATGTACACTTATTATATATAATTATTACAAATTGAGGCAAATAAAAAATACCATAAATCCACCAAAACTTTACAGGAAAAATATTATAGTGAGTGATAGCACATTTGTTTAAAAAAGTTACATTATGTTACAAAATCACATTTTACTGTCTGGTTATGTAAGCTAGTTGGACAGAAAAATGAACATTGTTGTCCAATGTGTAGCATATTAGCAAGCAACACAGCATAAGTGATATGCCCTGTATTTTATTATTTGCCTACTTATCTTTTGCATGTTTCCCCTCTTCCTTTTTATTTATTTAGGCTACCTAAATTGGCCCCCGGTGGCTTAAGACCATTTTTCTTAGACCATAATTTAGTGTTGATGTAGAACTTGTCCCGCTCCCGCTTTCCCTACAGAAGTCATCTCATCCCTTCTTCTTGTGTAGCTACTTTTGAGTGAGAGTTCTTCTCCGGGCGCACACTCCGAGTCCCTCCTGACCTGGTTAATTTACCCACACAGTGACATATCATTGATGTTACGTGTAAACGAGAGGTAAAAACCCGATTGCGCATTCCTTTTTTTTTTTTTTTGCGCAGGTGGCCCGTGCCGCCCCCGGCAAGATGCCGCCCTGGGCCGCTGCCCATGTCGCCCATGTCGCTGATACCTAAATCTGCCACTGACTGGTTTTAAGGAAAAAGGTGCTTATTTGGCCACATTGACAGTTTCTAGAGCATCCATATTTCAACCCAGTGCCATGACAACACTGGCCCTCTGGGGCAAAAAACAGACCGGCCATAATTCTCCCGGTACTCCCGATTAGCCAATCTGGGCCTGCCTCTAATAGACCACTACAAATAACCACAATAGTGATTCACCTTCTCACACAGATGTTCCCACAAATAACAAACACCTGAAAAACACAATGTATTACCATTCGTAAATAAATAAGTGAAATACATTTACTGCACTCAGTTTTCAAACTTGCATTCAAAACTTTCATTCAAAAAGTTTGGAGTTAGTAAGGTAATGAATTAGTACTTTTATGCATTAAATTGATCAAATTGTCTGTGAAGACATTTATAATGTTACAAAAAAAAATTCTATTCCAAATAAATGCTGTTTTTTTTTTTTTTTACTTTGCTTTTTTGAACCCTGAAAAAAAAAACACAGTATCCACAAAAATATTAGGCAGCACAACTGTTTTCAACATTGATAATAATTAGTAAGAAAAGTTTTTTGAGCAGCAAATCCATATATTAGAATGATTTCTGAGGGATCATGTGATCATAATTAGATGATCAAAATGAAAAAAGGAGTATTTATGGGTTTGCTCCTAGGATGTGCTCCTTATGGGTGAGCCATAGTCACAGCCACAAACACATTCACACAGTAGTTACTCAGAGCTAATAAGGAAAGTCATTTGAGCTTGTTTTTATCCACAGATAAAGGTGAGTGTGTGCATATTACATATGTAGCCACAATTGGGATGGGATGTAAAGTTTAAATTGTTTATCAGCTTATATTTTTGTATAGTATAATATACAATATTATTATTTTTGTATTTTTCTAAATATATGCAACTTATTTTTTTCTTTCCTTTTCTCATTTTCTGTCTTTGTGTAGGACTGAAAACCAATTGGTATAATTTTTCTGCATGTACGAATACCTAATACCTAACACGCTTTCCCGGCCTCATACAGAATGCCCTAATGTGGCTTATGCCAGGTACCGGTGATGCCGGCATTGTAGAGATCAAGGGGAGTTTATGTTCAGTAGCTGACAACTTGAACAGCTGCCCTATCAAGACAGAGCTAGGAGACTTTCGGGATGGATTAGCTATATATATCAAAGATGCTTACAGTGTCGAGACCTGTGCAAAGGATCTGATTGCTTTCCTCAAAGCTGGAGGTGGTTTGATCATTGCTGGCCAAGCCTGGAGTTGGTCTAATGACCATCCACAAGAAAACACGGACCCACTTTATTTTAAGTGGACTTAACTACTATGTACTTACATTTAAATTAATCATTTTATACAATGCACTTATTGTGTACATACATGTTTATTGTACTTATATTTTAAAAACACCTGCATGTCATTACATCTGTAATTAATTTCTGTAATTACATTTATAATTACACTGTTGGCCCATCCCTTAACTCTTACCCCTACCCTTAAACCTACCCATATCACCAAAGCTTTCCCTAACCTTACCTGTATCCCACCTCAATAGCTGCAAATGTGTTTTGCAATTCAATATGAACCCAATAAGTACATTGTACTTATTTTTTCATGTAAGTACATAGTAGTTAAGGCCACTTAATATAAAGTGGGACTGAAAACACTATAAGGAACTTCCCAGGAAACAAGGCGTGCAGTGTTGCAGGAATTTATTTCTCTAAACACCCAGGACAAGTTGGCAAATTTCCTGTTCCAAGAATTATACCTTCTAGTTGGCTTGCTGTATCGTAAGTTCAACATACAATTTTTGCTTTTTACCCATTCTTTAACAAACCATGCATTTCACCATCTGTCTTGTCTTTTTTCAGAATAGGCAAAGACTTCAAAGATGATCTAGAGTTCCTGCTACAAGGTGTGTCTGAGTTTGACACCACAGGAGGGGCTATAGCATCTGAGGTGATGGTGCACGGACCATTAGCATTTCCCATTGCGGTCACTCCGGCTGGAAAAGCATTCATTGCTGGTGCATATTATGAACAAGGTCGAGTAATGCTGGTATCCCATGAACGTTATCTGGGCCAGGACTCTCTGTCCACATTCATGATCAATGCTATCAGGTGGCTTGATGAGGGTCAGAAGGGTGTTATTTGGATCCTACCCAGCCTCGAAGCAGCCCACACGGTACTGAGCAAATCCAGTTTAGATTGCCAGTTGACTGACTTCAGAGAAGATCTGAGCGTCTACGTCTGCACTTCCTACAGTGATGCCCAGTGTGCAGAGATCCAAGAATTTGTTGCTGAAGGTGGAGGTCTTCTGATTGGGGGTCATGCCTGGTATTGGGCCCATACCCACCCTGGCTGTAATGTGATGACTGAATGCCCAGGAAATCACATTCTTAACAAGATGGGATTGTGCTTCTTAGGCAACACCTTGGGTGGAGGGTTATATGAGGCCCCAGAAATAGAGCATTGGTGTAGAGAGGGGTACCACTTTCGTAACATTCGTAACATCTGAACATGTAAGCCAGGGAAAAGAACTGACTGATCATGAACAGGGCTGCTTGAAGCAGCTGGGCTGCGACTGTGCAAATTACTTTAGTATGTGTTCTCACGACAGTGCCGCCTACACTTCAGTGCTCGCACTTCTTACTGACATAGTGAAGAAGGTAGGTGTTCCACAGGTGTCCAGTAATTGTCCTGTTGAAAGTGCCAAAGACCACCTAATGCTCCACGTTGGGACTGAGGTATACAAAGTGTTGCCTAATCCTGATGCCCTTCTTCCATACATCATCAAGGACAGACCCGACTTGCCCACTGTGTCTAATGCAAGAGTTCGGATCAGTGCAAACACTGCGGGTATGAAAGGTTTCTTGCCAAATGCAGAAGTACAATGTTATTCCTTGTTGATTTCTGATCACTGTAAAATTACTTGTTTCAGCTTGTGAATAATGATAAGCACAGGCTTATATTTTTCTCCTGGTATGAAGACATTCATAGAAATACCTCCAGAGATTGTTGGGAAAAACTGGCAGGTAATCAATAGTCTATACACATTACATGTTTCCAATAAAGGAATAGTGCTGCATGTAATATACTGTCATTCTAGAAACAAATTTAATGCTCATAGGGCTTGGAGAGCATGTTATTAACATGAGGAGATACTCTATATAGGTGCAGCTTGGTTGCCAGACAGATAACATTGGTGGAGCAAATGTCCTGAAATGGGCTCCTGTGGTCCATGAGCGATTCCCCTTAAACAAAGAAATGGTCCAGGTCAGGAATCTGTGGGGAGGGCTCATCTACCTAATAGCACCTCCCCAGAGCAAAGTGGATGGGGTGGAAATTGCCGTGCCTGTAAACCAAATGTCTGATTTTTACCAGTAAAAAGGGCTTACGTTATTTATATGTAGCAATAATTCTGTATTTTCAGGTTCAGAATCATGAATATTTTTATTCTGGTGTCACCATTTTACTGCTTTAATAAGTTCTCTCTTAAGTTTTAGTTATCCTAATTTTAATTTTTTTAAATGTTAAGATTCAGTTTTATTTTTCAGTGACACACCCAATCAAATCTTCTAATTTGTTAATGTTTTGGAAGTAAATCTGTTATTTGAATTTCATTTTCATTTTTCATTTTGTTGAAAATATTTTGATAGGTATCGTATTGTGAACCCAGTATTGCGATACACATCAAATCGTGAGCTGAGTGTATCGTTCCACCCCTAGTAAAAGGCCGTCAGCCACATGAAAATGAAATGCCACTGCAAAAAAACCTTTGTGTAATTAGCTGTTCATTTGCTACCCTTAACACCTAAACTTCTAATGGGCATGTCACTGTCAAGCTGTCAGATCCACCCAATTAGTTGTACTGCATAGGGAAAACCGTCCCGACATTTACAGCACTCATTGAACATGCCAAAATGTATCCTTGCAAAACTGCTAATAGAGTTAAAATATTTGTAACGTAAAGTAGATTAGAATGACTCAAATATCCCTGACACAGACATCAGGTTTTGTGGCAGCATGTGTCACTTAAAGACATTTCCTCTAAGCAAACAGAGATACTAAAAGGTGTGTGTGCAGCTGTCCAGCTGATTTTACACTGGATAAAAGCCTCCCTTTTACCCTGCTCTGACAGAGGGTACCCAACACCATATCAATCATAACTAACAGATCATGAAACATCACAACTCTGTCCTCTATTGCCAAATCATACACAAATGTCACATACGGTTAGATCTATGAATATTATTATAGCCCAAGTGGCTGTCGGCACACACAGTCTGGGGTGTGAAGTTCCTGGGATCATATTTCCATATTAACACAACAGAAAATGTTGTAATGCTGGATTTCATTTTAGAATGATTTCATTTCTGAATTTATATGACACCGCCAAAATGTTTTGTGGGCACACATAGCTAGGCCACACTGTAAAAAAAAAATCCTAATTTTGCGGAAAATAGCTGTGATTTTTTTATGGTCATTTTCTTTTCTTTTAAATTATACTCAAAACTATGTAAAATTACAAACAATGTATGTAAATTACCATCTTATAACTATTATTTTAAGTATTATGATATTAATGAAAAATGACAGTAATTCACATTTTTTTACACAAAATTTACCGTATTTCGGTCCCACTTTTAACCCTCTACCGCACGCATTATGATAAATCTATAAAAAAAAATATTTGACTCTTTTTCTTTTCTTAGAATGGCTTAACTTAAAGTGCTGTAAAAAATATTTTGGAAAAAAATATTATTTTAAGGTACTTTATGATATGTTGCCATATGGCAACAACGTACAATAGTGGAAAAACTTAAAATAAGTGTAAGTGTATATAGTTCATATTTTTCCTCAGAAATGTTGTTTGTATTGAATCAATTAGTGCTATTATAAGTTTTAGCAGTAATTATAAACAATACCTTATACTTATTTTCCAACATCTTGTGTTTTTCCATTCTCTTTTGCTGAATAATGCTTTATATTCTTTAAATTTCACCTTTTTTCTGTATGAAACTTCAAAAAGCATTTTTTTTTTCCAAAGGTGAGACACATGTAGACATCACATTTGGTGCTCTTCACACTTACAATACACTTACAGCCACTTGCACCTGCCTTTTTGAGACACCATGGTAGGACAGTGGTTGGTCTGGGCCAGTATACATGGCTGTGATGGCAGATCTCTGATGTTGATTTAATCCATAATACAAATGCCATGGCAGTCCTTAACATACGACTAATCAACATTATATCACTAGCATTAATGTTTTTATTGTTATAGTTTAACAGACTGCAGCTGATCTTTGCTAGCTATCTAACCTATTATAATAATGTCATTCCATTATTGCGCAGTGTTGCCATATGGCAACACAGACATTTTCTCGATTTACCAAAAACTAATTTCATAAAAACATTTTTGAGTGGTGAATATGTCATCATACCTTACCTGAGATGATGTTAACATTTTTTTTTGTGAATGTGACATGGGCAGGTCCTTGTTTGTTACTGACGTTTTAGTTTGCTTTCAGCAACTACCGACAAGAGATGGCAGTCTGTCAGATATGGCGTCACAGAAAAAAAATGCATGTCATGTGACTTAACCAAAGCACATCATTGGCTAAATTAAGGTCTTCTCTTACCAATAAAAAAAACTAGAATGTTCTCTTAAAGAGACGGTGGCAAGGAAATGAACATAAAGAGTATGTTGCCATATGGCAACACTATGCGGTAGAGGGTTAAGTGGCCTTAACTACTAAGTACTTACATCAAAAAATAAGTACAATGTACTTATTGGGTTCATATTGAATTTCAAAACACTTTTGGAATACGGGTAAGGTTAGGGAAAGCTTTGGTGGTATGGGTAGGTTAAAGGGTAGGGGTAAGGGTTAAGGGATGTGTCAACAGTGTAATTATAAGTAATATAAGATATAAGTACAATGTAAAACATGTATGTACACAATAAGTACATTGTATAAATGATTAATTTAAATGTAAGTACATAGTAGTTAAGGCCACTTAATATAAAATGGGTCCCGTATTTCTTATTTTTATACATTATTTTTTCTGTATTCTTAAATTACAAACAAATGCATGTAAAATTACAAAAATAATCAGTAATTAAACAGTAACAAAACAGTAAATTATAAAATGGTCAAATTAATGGCAGCCAAAAAACCCTGTAAAATTAAAGTAAAATATCCTAATTTTAATAAAGGGAAAAACACTTTTATTTTACAGGTAATTCCTGAATTATTATGATCAAACATCTTCACTTTAACAAATAGGCCTATCATGAAAAAACGGTCAATGACTGGCAGCAGCGGCTGCCAAACAATGACCTTGAAATTAAAGTCAAATATCCTAGTTTAAATAAAGTGCAAAAAACTTTAACATAAATTTTCTTTAAAGGTTAAAACATTTACAAGTATTTACTGATTTGATTCAAATGAACATTAAACACTAACAGATCTCTCAAGATCTCAGCACTTATTACAGTCCAGACTTTATGGTTCTTATTGAGAATTAAGAAAGATTTAGATGTTGATGTCTTATTGAAAAAAAGTTTGATGTCACCATTATGGAGGTCAGTGTTGGATTTAGTTGGACTCTTGACCCTTGACTTTTTCATGTTAGTTTTTCTCTGACTGCTTTAACTGTGTGTTTAATTTAGGCTACTGTAACTTTGTGATATTGTGGAATCATAAGATACTATTCTAAATTTTAAGTCATTATGCAGAAAATGTTTTCAGCCTTTTCTTTTTTTTTTGGATCATAGAGACATCAAGAATCAATATGTGAATCTCAACAATGGTGACAATCAATGAAGCTTTTTTGTGAATTTAGTAGCTTGTTTTATGATGTTCAGATTTCAGAAGTTATGTTATGACGCCAATATGCTCTGTCCGTACATACAGTTTGTCTGTGGTGCAAAGTTCCTGGTATCATATTTTCATATGAAAATATGATACCATAATATATTCATATTATCATATTTTCATATGAACACATCACAAAATTTTATAATGCTGGATTTAGTTGGAAAACGATTTTATCTATCGCCTTCTACATAGGCTACTCGTTTGTTGAGAAAATAATAAAGTAACGATACTTCGCATGACTCTGACGGCACAAACAGTGCTTGTTATGCCACTTTATTACTTTATTACAATTTGCAACAGATTAAAGACATATTGGCTACATCGCTTAAATTGACTAAAACGTTATCTAAAGCGAGCACGTAGACTAGATAAATTAATTCTCCATTGAAATCCAGCAATACAACAGTTTCTGATGTGTTGTTAGGGAAATATGATCCCAGCCCCTCAAGCAACTGTTTAACAAAATATTATAAAAAGCGAGCACGTACCCACAGAAGGCGACGTTCTCGCAACGTTCCCTAAAAGTTCTCGAAACTGTGACGAAAATTCCAAACGTTTACAGAACATTCGGGACATTACTAAAGCATCCTCTTTTGGTAATGAAAGTGCTGCAGTTCAAGGTTCCTTATATGACTTTAGGGGGACTTTCTCTTTTGGTTATTTTATGGTCACATAAGAACATTACAAAGAGGACATTTGGGACGTTAACAGAACGTTCCCACATGGTCCTCTGTTGGTCATTTAATAATGTTCCTGATATGACTTTTTATTTTGGTTATTTTATGATCGCGCAAAAACGTCATGAGTATATTTGGGAAGTTAACTGAATGTAGTAATAATCCTCTAAACATTCCCAGAACGTCCTGAATGTTCCCTGAAGGTCCACTAAATAACGTCCCCAAACCCCTTAAAAGAACCCCACATCGTGACCGTCTCTGAACATTCTGGGAACGCTACCAGGTGACGTCCTTGACACAAAAATCCTAAAGGATTCCAGAAAGAAAATTGTTCAGGATTCTAATTAGAATTTCTATCAGAATTATAATTTCTGGGATTTGGTTCTTATTCTCTAAAATGATGTAGTCTACACTGAAAAATGGGTGAAATGCATGGCATTAAAAAGATTATTAAAAAAAAAAATAATAATAAAAAAAAGATCAATGACTGGCAAAAGCGGCTACTGAACAAAAACTGTAAAATTAAAGTAAAATATCCAAATTTATATTATTTTATTATTGTTAATTTTGATTTCATGGTGACTACAGTAAAGACATATACCCTGTTGTTATGTTTTGCTTGTTCCAGACTCGCAGTGAAGTTGAAACACCTGCAGGGGACTCCAGTGTTTTGACTGACATCTACATATCTGTGGAGAAAATCATTGATGGTGGCATTTCAGCTGAAAGACAAAGATAAATAAGCATCTGCTTTGGAAACAGAGGTAAGCACCTTTTTCTAGACTCGGGGTCAGGGTTAGTGTTGTCCACCACTACGCTCTGGCCTTCCTTCAGAGTGCGTTCACAGGCCGACACACAATGCTGCCAGGAGCCAAGCATGTCCTAGAGTTCATGTGCAGATGGCACAGCATTAAAAGGCAGTTAAATCAAGATATTATACAC
The DNA here is from genome assembly GCF_018812025.1 of Megalobrama amblycephala. NCBI lineage: Eukaryota > Metazoa > Chordata > Actinopteri > Cypriniformes > Xenocyprididae > Megalobrama > Megalobrama amblycephala. The sequence goes on along the minus strand of NC_063059.1, from coordinate 34,254,105 downwards.
ATGTAGAACCTCCAAATCTTCTAAACCAGAAATGCTCGATCCTGCTCTATGAGATCTACTTGTTGTCTGTGGGTTCTCTGTTGTGTCAGCTATGTTACTCAACTTACCCTGTTCACATATGCATAGCCCTTTGGAATGATGTGTGTCTGGAAGAATGTGGATTTGCCCGCTGCAAAAAAATAACAACAGAGGGGTTATATAATAAAAAATGATCACCTGGAGGGAGTAAGAAGAAAAAACAAACACTGAAAAAAATGTCTCACATCCAGGGAATCCCACTGATCCAATCACTTCCTGTTTGGTAGATGTGAGGGAGGTGTCAGGAGGATCGTAAAGACGCATTTTAGAGTCTAATTTCCTCTGGACAATGATACAAAAACACAAAATATTATAACAGATGCTTAGTACAGTAATGTCCAAAAGTTTGGGGTCAGTAAGGGATTTTTTTTTTATGTTTTTGAAAGCAGTCTCTCATGTTCACCAAGACTGCATTTATTTGATCAAAAATACTGTAATATTGTGAAATGTTTTTACAATTTAAAATAACTTTTTCATTTAAATATATTTTAAAACGTCATTTATTTCTGTGAGGCAAAGCTGAATTTTCTGCATCATTACTCCAGTCTTCAGTGTCACATGATCCTTCAGAAATCATTCTAATATTCTGATTTGCTGTTCAAGACGCATTTCTTCTTATTATTAGTTTTTAATGTTGAAAACAGTTGTGATGCTTAATACCTTTGTGGAAACCATAACATGTTTTTCAGGATTTTTCATTTTTTCAAAAGAACATAATTTATTTGATATACATTTTTTGTAACATTATAAATGTATTTAGTGCCAATTTTGATCAATTTAATCAATCTTTACTGATTAAAATAAAATCTTACTAACCCAAAACTTTTGAAAGGTAGTGTAAAGTACCCAACTAAGGTACAAAACATAAATAACCATACATGAATACACTGCAGAAAATGTCTAAGTGAAACAAAAACATCCAAAAAGTTTACAGGGTCAAACTCTGGTAAGCTGAACTGAGCCGGTTTCCAGCCCAAGAAGTATTCCTCTGGGGTGTAAAACTGAAGACCAATGTTGAGAGCAAACTGAGGGAACAAGAGATAAGAAGAAGAACAAAAAAGCCTGTAAAGCTGTGTTTTGCCAAAAGCCCATACCATTGTAAAGTTTCCCTTTTTTGTTATACTAAAATGGAGCAAGAAAAACACAACAATGCCCCCTTGTGGTCAGAGTTAACTAAATAAATAAGATAAGGAAATACATCTACTACACTCAGTTTTCAAACTTGCAAACTTCAAAACTTTCATTCAAAATGTTTGGGGTCAGTAAGGCAATAAATTAATGCTTTTATTCCACAAGGATGCATTAAATTGATCAAATTGAAGGTAAAGACATTTATAAAAAAAAAAAAAAAAAAAAAAAACTATTCCAAATAAATACTGTTTTTTTTTTTTTTTTTACTTTGCTTTTGAACCCTGAAAAAAAATCTATCACAGTTTCTATAAAAATATTAAGCAGCACAACTTTTTCAGCATTGATAATAATTAGTAAGAAAAGTTTCTTGAGTAGCAAATCCGCATATTAGAATGATTTCTGAATGATCATGTAATCATCATTAGATGAACAAACAAAATGAAAAAAATGGAGTATTTATGGGCGTGCTCCTAGGATGTGCTCCTTATAGGTGAGCCATAGTCACAGCCACAAACACATTCACACAGTAGTTACTCAGAGCTAATAAGGAAAGTCATTTGAGCTTGTTTGTATCTACAGATAAAGGTGAGTGTGTGCATATTACATATGTAGCCACAATTGGGATGGGATGTAAAGTTTAAATTGTTTATACCAGACTTTTGTATAGTATATTAAGCTATATAATTTTTTTTTTTTAACAAAATTTTTGTAGTTTTCTAAATATATGCAACTTTTTTTCTCTTCTTATTTTCTGTCTATGTGTAGGACTGAAAACCAATCTGTATCATTTTTTCTGCATGCACAATCTCTGGTTGAACAAACCCAGTGTTCAGCACCTGTACAATTGATTGTTAGTTAAGAGTGATTGATTTGAATTCACTTACTAAACAGAAGTAGTCCACCATGGCATGCGAACAGGACTACTACACTCTAATGTCTGGGCTGCAGGAGCTTGATTTCCAAGGGAAAGCAGTGCCCAGCAGTCTTGTACTAATAGGTGAACATGCCTTTCCACTTGCCATGAATCCAAGAGGTCAGGTGCTGATGGCTGCATCTCATTACGGTCAGGGACGTATTGTAGTGTTGGGACACGAGGAATACCTAACACACTTTCCTGGCCTCATAGAGAATGCCCTAATGTGGCTCATGCCATGTACCGGTGATGCTGGCATTGTAGGGATCAAGGGGAGTTTACATTCAGTAGCTGACAACTTGAACAGCTGCTCTATCAAGACAGAGCTAGGAGACTTTCAGGATGGATTAGCTATATATATCACAGATGCCTACAGTGTCGAGAACTGTGCAAAGGATCTGATTGCTTTCCTCAAAGCTGGAGGTGGTTTGATCATTGCTGGCCAAGCCTGGAATTGGTCTTATCACCATCCACAAGAAAACACTATAAGGAACTTCCCAGGAAACAAGGTGTGCAGTGTTGCAGGAATTTATTTCTCTGAACACCCACAAGAAGTTGGAAAATTTCCTGTTCTGAGAAATATCCCTTCTAATTGGCTCGCTGTTTCGTAAGTTCAGCATACATTTTTGTTTTTTACCCATTCTTTAACAAACCATGCATTTCACCATCTGTCTTGTCCTTTTTCAGAATAGGCAAAGACTTCAAAGATGATCTAGAGTTCCTGCTGCATGGTGTGTCTGAGTTTGACACCACAGGAGGGGCTATAGCATCTGAGGTGATGGTGCACGGACCATTAGCATTTCCCGTTGCGGTCACTCCGGCTGGAAAAGCATTCATTGCTGGTGCCTATTATGGACAAGGTCGAGTAATTCTGGTATCCCATGAAAGCTACCTGAGCCAGGACTCTCTGTCCACATTCATGATCAATGCTATCAAGTGGCTTGATGAGGGTCGGATGGGTGTGATTGGGATCCTGCCCAGCCTCAAAGCAGCCCACGCGGTACTGAGCAAATCAGGTTTAGATTGCCAGTTGACTGGCTTCAGAGAAGATCTGAGCGTCTACGTCTGCACTTCCTACAGTGATGCACAGTGTGCAGAGATCCAAGAATTTGTTGCTGAAGGCGGAGGTCTTCTGATTGGGGGTCATGCCTGGTATTGGGCCCAGACCCACCCTGGCTGTAATGTGATGACTGAATGCCCAGGAAATCACATTCTTAACAAGATGGGATTGAGCCTCTTAAGCAACACCTTAGGTGGAGGGTTATATAAGGGCCCAGAAATAGAGCATTGGTGTAGAGAGGGGTACCACTTTCGTAGGATGCTGCAGCGATTTGCTGAATATGTAAGCCAGGGAAAAGAACTGACTGATCATGAACAGGGCTACTTGAAGCAGCTGGGCTGCGACTGTGCAAATTACCTTAGTATGCGTTCTTATGACAGTGCCGCCTACACTTCAGTGCTCGCACTTCTTACTGACATAGTGAAGAAGGTAGGTGTTCCACAGGTGTCCAGTAATTGTCCTGTTGAAAGTGCCAAAGACCGCCTGATGCTCCACGTTGGGACTGAGGTATACAAAGTGTCGCTTAATCCTGATGACCTTTTTCCATACATCATCAAGGACAGACCCGACTTGCCCACTTTGTCTAATGCAAGAGTTCGGATCAGTGCAAACACTGCGGGTATGAAAGGTTTCTTACCAAATGCAGAAGTACAATGTTATTCCTTGTTGATTTCTGAGCACTGTAAAATTACTTGTTTCAGATTGTGAAGAATGGATAAGCACAGGCTTATATCTTTCTCCTGGTATGAAGACGTTCATAGAAATACCTCCAGAGATCGTTGGGAAAAATTGGCAGGTAATCAATAGTCTATACACATTACATGTTTCCAGTAAAGGAATAGTGCTGCATGTAATATACTTGTCATTCTAGAAACAAATTTAATGCTCATAGGGCTTGGAGAGCATGTTATTAACATGAGAAGATACTCTATATAGGTGCAGCTTGGTTGCCAGACAGATAACATTGGTGGAGCAAATGTCCTGAAACGGGCTCCTGTGGTCCATGAGCGATTCCCCTTAAACAAAGAAATGGTCCAGGTCAGGAATCTGTGGGGAGGGCTCATCTACCTAATAGCACCTCCCCAGAGCAAAGTGGATGGGGTGGAAATTGTCGTGCAGGTCTCAGTACAGGCTCCATACTTCAAATCTGGTAAGAATTCTGAATTAATATTCAGTGAGCATCACAGTAAGGTTTCTATTCAGAACATTTAAAGGTCTATGGTAAAACTTGTTTTGCCCTACAGGAGAGACAAATGTAGCTGACTGGGTAAGCAGGATTCGTTCGGCACCTGCCCCCTGGGCCGAACTTGAGTTTGAGAATATCATCATCGCATTAGAATCAGAGTTTATAAGGAATCTGGACCGCCCTGATGAGGTGGCTACACTTTGGGATACCATAATGAGAAGCATAGCTGACCTGGCAGCAAGACCTGCCAAGTTTCCCCGCAAGGAGCGGTTTGTTGCGGATGTTCAGATCTCTTGCGGTCAGTGTTACTATTGCTGGGATAAAGAACCATCACTATTACAACAGAATCATGCCATTATTATTAATTATATTCACACAATCCTAACGATAATACCGTTCCGCCTATTCCCCCCTCAGGTTTCATGCATTCTGGATATCCCATCATGATGCAATCCATCTCTGCCCCAGAACTAATAAACATAGAGCAAGTCTATAAAAGTGGTCTTTGGGGACCCATTCATGAGTTGGGTCATAACCAGCAGCGCAGAGTTTGGGAGTTCCCTCCACACACCACTGAGTGCACCTGCAACCTGTGGTCAGTGTACATACATGAGGAAGTGCTGCGAATGAATAGAGCTAATGCTCATCCCGAGATGACTCTAGAAAACCGCCAGGCTCGTATCAAGAAGTATTGCAGTGGTGGTAAGGATTTAAATAGCTGGAGTGTGTGGACAGCACTGGAGACTTACATGCAGGTACAAACTGACTGCGAATAAAGTTTTAACAGTTTGTTTATTCGGTTAAATGCATGGGTTTATAAAAATTGTTTGATAATGTACATTTTTGGTTACACCATCATTGCCATTATTGTAATTGTTTTAGGAGAGTTTAAAGCAAGAATGGGTTATTCGTGAGCATTGGAAGTAATAATTTACTCTTTTTTTCAGTTAAGTCTTAAAAAGAAATGTGTAATTTAAAATCTTTAATGCGAAATAAACAAATATAAAAATGTTATTTTATGCAATTATTATAAAAATATAATTATATAAATATTTATACCCATATTTGTGTAGCCTTACATTCTAACCTTTTTTTTTTTTTTTTTTTTTTCAAGCTTCAGGAAAAATTTGGCTGGGATGCTTTTAAGAAAGTTTTTGCTGCGTACCATAATATGAGTGAAGTGCCAAATGACAATGCAGGCAAGATGAATCTATATGCTGAGACCTTCTCCAAGGTGGTCAAACTGAATCTGTGCCCCTTCTTCAAAGCGTGGGGTTGGCCCATCAAGCCCAGCACAGAAGAGAAGATCTCTCATCTTCCTAAATGGACTGACAATCCTATGAGCCAGTGCGCATAAGAACGTCTCAGATAGATTTTAAAATTTGCAGTGCCAGTTTTAATGTAATTGTGGGGTAAGATTATGTATAAAAGATTATATGTGCTTATCTGGAGTTTCATGGACATTATTGTATTCATGAGCAATTGATTAATGTCAATGTAAGGCAAAAAAAAAAAAAAAACCATAAATATAATTTTAAAAAATCTGAATATTCTTGTTTTAATAAAATGTGGCTATAGGGTAAGTCGGTTAAGGTTAAGTACAGTATAACCTGAACATGCATGTTAAAAACACAACATATACATAAAAACTAAACCTTGGCCTGGTCCAGTTTAGTGCTTAAGGGGAAAATATATTTAGTAATTTTTGTTTACAGATCACTTATATGCCTCAGTGGTCTTTTGACTTTATGCTGTCTGTGATAGAGGCCTTTCATGGTGTAGGGGTAACAAAACCAGTTCTTTTTGCTTTCACACTGTTCCTAGATTTTCAATTTGAAAAACAAGAAGAAAAATGTTTTGTACAAGTTTAAATGTGTGGCAGCAAAGAATGATGACTACTGATGACAATGTAGCAGTCGCCTCAGTGCTTTATTGTTTTGTATAATAACATGTTCTGCCACATATATTTGGAATCATGCAACTGTCAAATTAAAGTGATGCTGGGACAATCCTGTGTGAAGTGTGAAAAATATTACATACATTTAACAATATAACCAATGCCTCTCTGCATACATATAATACACTCACATAAAGTGATATATACTATAGCAAATCTCAACTGCTTGATTGTTTATTGTTATTAAATGCAAACTATAATATCACTCAGCTCTAAACGAAATCTGCACAATTAGGCATCAAAGTACTATAAACATTAACATCAGGAATTTCCATAATGTTGCAATGCGTATTGTAAATAAAACACTATACACATACAATTGACTTGACTTTTGATGCAAAAATATGTAAGCCAAAAATGTCTGCAAGCTCTGAGGCCTCTAAAATGAAAAAATATGCAAATCATAACAATGCTTTCTTTTCAAGATACAAAATTTTTTTATATATAAGTTTTTCATTTCTGCCAAGCAATATCAATATGAGATGTGTCACAAAAATGAAAATTTACAGAGTTTCAGTAATAGTACTAGCTACATTAAACTGCTATATTTAATGAATATAATGTATAATAAAGCAATTGGGCAATATTTGTGGGTCCTTGTAAACCCAAATGTCTGATTTTTACCAGTAAAAAGGGCTTACGTTATTTATATGTAGCAATAATTCTGTATTTTCAGGTTCAGAATCATGAATATTTTTATTCTGGTGTCACCATTTTACTGCTTTAATAAGTTCTCTCTTAAGTTTCAGCTATCCTAATTCTAATTTCATGTTAAGATTCAGTTTTATTTTTCAGTGACACACCCAATCAAATCTTCTAATGTGTTAATGTTTTGGAAGTAAATCTGTTATTTGAATTTCATTTTCATTTTTAATTTTGTTCAAAATATTGTGATAGGTATCGTATTGTGAACCCAGTATCGCGATACGCATCAAATCGTGAGCTGAGTGTATCGTTACACCCCTAGTAAAAGGTCATCAGCCACATGAAAATGAAATGCCACTGCAAAAAAACTTTTGTGTAATTAGCTGTTCATTTGCTACCCTTAACACCTAAACTTCTAATGGGCATGTCACTGTCAAGCTGTCAGATCCACCCAATTAGTTGTACTGCATAGGGAAAACCATCCCAACATTTACAGCACTCATTGAACATGCCAAAATGTATCCTAGCAAAACTTCTAATAGAGTTAAAATATTTGCAACATAAAGTAGATTAGAATGACTCAAATATCCCTGACACAGACATCAGGTTTTGTGGCAGCATGTGTCACTTAAAGACATTTCCTCTAAGCAAACAGAGATACTAAAAGGTGTGTGTGCAGCTGTCCAGCTGATTTTACACTGGATAAAAGCCTCCCTTTTACCCTGCTCTGACAGAGGGTACCCAACACCATATCAATCATAACTAACAGATCATGAAACATCACAACTCTGTCCTCTATTGCCAAATCATACACAAATGTCACATACGGTTAGATCTATGACTATTAGTATAGCCCAAGTGGCTGTCGGCACACACAGTCTGGGGTGTGAAGTTCCTGGGATCATATTTCCATATTAACACAACAGAAAATGTTGTAATGCTGGATTTCATTTTAGAATGATTTCATTTCTGAATTTATATGACACCGCCAAAATGTTTTGTGGGCGCACATAGCTAGGCCACACTGTAAAAAAAAATCCAAATTTTAATCCAAAAAAGTTTGCGGAAAATAGCTGTGATTTTTTTTAATGGTCATTTTCTTTTATTTTAAATTATACTCAAAACTCTGTAAAATTATAAACAATGTATGTAAATTAACAACTTATAAAAGTACTATTTTAAGTATTACGATTATAATGAAATTTGACAGTAATTCACTTTTTTTTTTACACAAAATTTACCGTATTTCTTATTTGTATACATTATTTTTTCTGTATTCTTAAATTACAAACAAATGCATGTAAAATTACAAAAATAATCAGTAATTAAACAGTAACAAAACAGTAAATGATAAAATGGTCAAATTAATGGCAGCCAAAAAACCCTGTAAAATTAAAGTAAAATATCCTAATTTTAATAAAGCGAAAAACACTGTTATTTTACAGGTAATTCCTGAATTATTATGATCAAACATCTTCACTTTAACAAATAGGCTTATCATGAAAAAACGGTCAATGACTGGCAGCAGCGGCTGCCAAACAAAGATCTTGAAATTAAAGTCAAATATCCTAGTTTAAATAAAGTGCAAAAAACTTTAACATAAATTTTCTTTAAAGGTTAAAAAATTTACAAGTATTTCCTGATTTGATTCAAATGAACATTAAACACTAACAGATCTCTCAAGATCTCAGCACTTATTACAGTCCAGACTTTATGGTTCTTATTGAGAATTAAGAAAGATTTAGATGTTGATGTCTTATTGAAAAAAAGTTTGATGTCACCATTATGGAGGTCAGTGTTGGATTTAGGTAGACTCTTGACCCTTGACTTTTTCATGTTAGTTTTTCTCTGACTGCTTTAACTGTGTGTTTAATTTAGGCTACTGTAACTTTGTGATATTGTGGAATCATAACATACTATTCTAAATTTTAAGTCATTATGCAGAAAATGTTTTCAGCCTTTTTTTTTTTTTTGGATCATAGAGACATCAAGAATCATTATGTGAATCTCAACAATGGTGACAATCAATGAAGCTTTTTTGTGAATTTAGTAGCTTGTTTTATGATGTTCAGATTTCAGAAGTTATGTTATGACACCGCCAATATGCTCTGTCCGTACATACAGTTTGTCTGTGGTGAAAAGTTCCTGGTATCATATTTTCATATGAAAATATGATACCATAATATATTCATATTATCATATTTTCATATGAACACATCACAAAATTTTATAATGCTGGATTTAGTTGGAAAACGATTTTATCTAGCCTTCTACATAGGCTACTCTTTTTTTGAGAACTTGTAAAATAATAAAGTAACGATACCTCACATATGCTCTGACGGCACAAACAGTAGCTTGTTATGCCACTTTATTACTTTATTAGAATTTGCAACAGATTAAAGATATATTGGCTACATCGCTTGAATTATTGACTAAAAGGTTATCTAAAGCGAGCACGTAGACTAGATAAATTAATTCTCCATTGAAATCCAGCAATACAGCAGTTTCTGATGTGTTGTTAGGGAAATATGATCCCAGTACCCAACTAAGGTACAAAACATAAATAACCATACATGAATACACTGCAGAAAACGTCTAAGTGAAACAAAAACATCTAAAAAGGTTTACAGGGTCAAACTCTGGCAAGCTGAACTGAGCCGGTTTCCAGCCCAAGAAGTATTCCTCTGGGGTGTAAAACTGAAGACCAATGTTGAGAGCAAACTGAGGGCACAAGAGATAAGAAGAAGAGCAAAAAAGCCTGTAAAGCTGTGTTTTGCCAAAAGCCCATACCATTGTAACGTTTTCCTTTTTTGTTATACTAAAATGGAGCAAGAAAAACACAACAATGCCCCCTTGTGGCCAGAGTAAGCTATTACATGTGATTTGCATCAACAATTTATTATAAAATACAGTAACTGTTAAAGGGATAGTTCACCCAAAAATGAAAATTTGATGTTTATCTGCTTACCCCCAGGGCATCCAAGATGTAGGTGATTCTACAGTGATTGTTTCTTCAGTAGAACACAAATGATTATTTTTAACTCCAACCGTTGCCGTCTATCAGTCAAATAATGCTAGTGGATGGGAACTTCTACTATAAGAGTAAATAAAATATGCACAGACGAATCCAAATTAAACCCTGCGGATCGTGATGACACATTAAGACACGAAACGATCGGATTGTGCGAGAAACTGAACAGTATTTATATAATTTGCCCTTGGGGTAAGCAGATAAACATCAAATTTTCATTTTTGGGTGATCTATCCCTTTAATAACAGTAACACATTCAATCTGCTTATGTGTAATGAAGACTACAGTTAACGTCATTACCAGTCTGTCACTGCAGGAGAAGTCTTTCTTCTTTTTCCCCGGAGCCCAGTTAGCAGGACGTCCTGCTGCATCTGCAAAATGAGGGGAAACCATAACTGAGCATATGTTATTGGGTCATTTTGGGCTGTGCTGAAAATAAAAAAAAGAAGACAAAATTGTTGTTAAAACAATGTTTTCTGGTCGCACTTTATTAAAAAGTGTGGGTATCTGCAGGTCGGAGTAATGGGTGAAAGGGAGGGGGCGTTTGAACGGTCTGTTCGAGTGTGGGGTAGGGTTGGGGGTGTACTTACAGTGTACTTACCTATGAAAGTACACAGTAGTATAAAGTAACTACATGGGTTAGGTTTAGGTTTATTTGGAAGAATAATAAAAAGGCTGCCAAATAAAAATACCATTAAACTACTCTTTAGTTCCATGACCTCAAATCAAAGTACTGAGTCTTGAATTGAATTGAGCTCACCTCCTACATAGAAGCTCTGTGACGCGTCTATAGTCACTCCACCATTTGCCTGCAAAAACACAATGGTGTTTTTAAGGTGCAATAAGCAATTTCTGAGAAACGCTGCTGAAAGTGGATTGGACCGAGCACCAAAACACACTTGTAGCCAATCATCAGTAAAGGGGCGGAACTATCAAGGGGTGTGATCCTTTTGGGTAGGGGCATGTTTGTTTTGGTTATTTTAAATATCAACAGCATTTCTCAGAGATCACTTACTGCACCTTTAATATACACACGCTACTGTAACCAAACGTGCTGCTTGTTGTATGTAAGTAAAGCAAATGATACAACTTTATAATGCAATCCTTCTAATAAACAACTACAAATAACCACAACAGTGATTCACCTTCTCACACAGATGTTCCCACATTCCAATAACAGGCTTTCTGTAAATACCAGGGGCTGTGGAAACAAACACCTGAAAAACACAATGTATTCCCATTAGTAAATAAATAAGATAAGGGAAATACATCTACTACACTCAGTTTTCAAACTTGCAAAATTCAAAACTTTCATTCAAAATGTTTGGGGTCAGTAAGGTAATAAATTAATGCTTTTATTCTGCAAGGATGCATTAAATTGATCAAATTGAAGGTAAAGACATTTATAATTTTACAAAAAAAAATTCTATTCCAAATAAATGCTGTTTTTTTTACTTTGCTTTTGAACCCTGAAAAAAAAAAATCTATCATAGTTTCTATGAAAATATTAAGCAGCACAACTTTTTCAGCACTGATAATAATTAGCAAGAAAAGTTTCTTGAGTAGCAAATACGCATATTAGAATGATTTCTGAAGGATCATGTGATCATCATTAGATGAACAAACAAAATGAAAAAAGGAGTATTTATGGGCGTGCTCCTAGGATGTGCTCCTTATAGGTGATCCATAGTCACAGCCACAAACACATTCACACAGTAGTTACTCAGAGCTAATAAGGAAAGTCATTTGAGCTTGTTTGTATCTACAGATAAAGGTGAGTGTGTGCATATTACATATGTAGCCACAACTGGGATGGGATGGGATGGGATGTAAAGTTTAAATTGTTTATATCAGATTTTTTAACAAAATGTTTGTATTTTTCTAAATATATGCAACTTGTTTTTTTTCTCTTCTCATTTTCTGTCTTTGTGTAGGACTGAAAAACAATCTTTGTCATTTTTTCTGCATGCACAATCTCTGGTTGAACAAACCCAGTGTTCAGACCATGTAAAACTGATTGCTAGTCAAGAGTGATTGATTTGAATTCACTTACTAAACAGAAGTAGTCCACCATGGCATATGGCATGGCATACTAATAGGTGAAAATGCAGCTGCTTTGAGTATTTTGGGTGACGCTCGATACCGCTGAAGTTCATTTCTAAACCTTTTTAAATTAAGAAATGGAAGGACACACTTTTCTCAACATTACCTGTCTAGATACATACTTAAAAATAAATATACATATATTAAATTTGTTTATTCTGTTCACTTTATTTAAACAACTTATTTTGATTAAACACCATTGTATTTAATTGCTTCATATTAAATTGACTTGAAACAATTACCTTTTGACTTAACTTGATGTTTTCATATTAAAATAACATGTTTCAATCAAGTAAATCCAACCAGGACTCAATTAAATAGGACTTTCACTTCCCATCATGCTTTGCAAAGGGGCTGAGCTGGGAGAGTAAATGTTGAAGTAAAGTGCTTGAAGTGCTAAAGTTTTTTGCCAGATGAGAAAATGGAGAGACTAATGTTTAAGTCTACTGTAAAGAATATTTACTATGGTAGTGCTCTGGATGAAAACAGTATCACTCCTAGACTGCCAGCACAGAACAGTACATCACAAAAATTAAAATCATAAGATTAAACAAGAAGCATTAATTGTAGGATTATTTATAAAAATCAATTTATATGAAAACTAATTATTTTATTTAAACTAAAATCATTCAAGTTAAATGAACACAGTTAATTCTAGTTTGTTTAACATTGTTGATTTTATTGGGTTTTACTTGTTTCAATCATGTGGAACCTCTGTCCATGATTGAATTGAGTTGGTTGGACAACTGTTTTACATAGAGTCTTCCTTAGTCAGTTGTGTTGTCACAACTCAAGGATTTTGCATAAATTAAAAATAAATCTTTAATGTTAATAAAAACTAAGTTGGTTGTGTGGACCCACTGTCCATAATTGACTTGAGTTAGTTTAACCCTCAGGGGTCTGAGGATTTCTGGGGCCCTGGAGAAGTTTTGACATGCCCTGACATTTGTGCTTTTTTCAGTTGTTCATAAACATATAAATGACAAAAGTGTCATTACACTGTATTCAGCACAAACTAGGCTAAAATAATATGTGAGGAACATGTATGTACATGTTTGTGTTTTTGAAGGAATAATGTTTATGCGTGGTTATTGAAAAAACAAAAAACTTAAGTCACTGAAATAAGGCCAAAAAAAATATATTAAAACTGTGTTCACAAGGATTCTGGGTATTGGAGGTTGTAGACTAGAGTTTTTGCTTCAAAATGAGGTAAAAATTATCCTTCCTACTCCTTCATATAAAACAATAGAGAGATTTAAATTTTCTAAGACACTTTTGGTCAAGAAACACCGTATGCATGGAGGCGTGAATCCTCATGTATAATGGGTGATAAAAACAAGAAAATGTTGTGAAGTCACACACTCATGTCAGTGTGATCGCTGTGCGTCTCTGTGTCTTCAGTCTCTGTGTATTCAGTCTGTGTCTTCAGTCTGTGTCTTCAGTCTCTGTGTATTCAGTCTGTGTCTTCAGTCTCTGTAGCTCCTTATTCACCATCAGCTGATCCTGAAACACACAGTCACATATGAGTTACTGAGACATTACTGCTGTCACATCACAACAGAAGATAATTTCAGAAAAAACACAGCCAGAGATGTTGGTATATTCATATTACAGCCAGAGATATGAATGAAAAACTGCTAATAGATTAATAACAGCAAATGATAAACAACTCTCTCTTTATCACTTACACACAGAAACACTGTAAGAGATTAATTTATTCATATATTTATAGTAGGGGTGCAACGAATCGTGGTTGATCCGTGATCTGTAAGAACCAGGCGCCACGGTTTGGAACGCATATGATTCGCAGATTAACCATTATATAGTGAAAGTTTATTATTTGATGTGTTTGTAAGTTTGAACAATTTAAAACACTCAAGCATTTTTAAACAGTTCAATTGCAAGAAGAGGCACAATTTGCAATCGCACTTTGTTTTCTGTGCACACACACTCAAAGCACGCACGATCACAGAGGCGCCTTTTGGATGGCGCGAGAACACACAATAGAGCGCTATTTCCCAAATCCTTGGGCTTGAACGGATACATACGCACAAAATTATCTCCAAATCCCTGTCTTGACAAGTATTCTTTTATATAGCTGGTTATAAAGTCTTAAGTGAATCTAAAGAGTTGAGATAACTTGAGATAACTCAGATGTGTTTCATCATATTGGTTCCATGCATTTATTGACAGCAGCCTAAAAATATCTGCTATGTCACTAATTGTTAAACAACAAAACAACTTTAACAATGATTAATCTATATTTAATTTATACAGTGAACACTATGCATGCAGTGTAATTACAATTATATTTATATTTATATTATTACATTTCTGTACCTGACTACCAGGCTACAGTTAGACCTAACTATAACTGTTCTATAGTATTTTTCTGTTTTAATTTGTATATTATTATTTCTACTGTCTATTCATTTGTCTTTAATAATGTTTGAGTTTTATTAGTTAGGAGTTTTTGCTGTGGAATCAAAGTACTTAAAGTGTTCTTTAAGTTATAAACGGGAAGCAAAGCTACATTTTACAATATACTCACAATAATATAATGTCTTTTATAACATGGATCATCCTTCAGATCAGAGAGCATCTTCACTCCTGATTGTCCTATTTTATTCCATGACAGATTCAGTTCTCTCAGGTGTGAGGGGTTTGATCTCAGAGCTGAAGCCAGAGCAGCACAACCTTCATCTGTAATATCACAACATCTTAACCTGTAGAGAACAATGAATTGTAGTTCAAGTGTCTGCAGATTATTCACTCTGGCCTCAGATCAGGAGAGGAGATATAATGACAAGCATTGCCACATACTGCTGCTGACAGAATGAGATTCATGCAGGTTGATGCTCTCATGTGCTTCAGGACTGAACAGACACACAGAGTTGAATGTGAGATATTGTTTCATACCGATTTAAGGATGGATCTGACTGGAGAAACAGTCACTCGCTCCTCTAATACACTCCTACAGGAGGACATTTGCTTCACAGGATCCATGTGTTCCCCATTACATATCATTTATTAACTCTTGTCATAATTGTGTCATGTTTGGTCTCATCTGGCAGCTTATAAAGTGAATTGAAATGTGGTGAACTCAATAGAGATATCCAATGTCCTAATGTACAATGTAAGAACTATTGCCTTCACATGTATTGAGATCATGTTCCTCCAGATCATCACCAATTTACCTACAGGTTACAGCTCTACACTGTTATTTTTAAATTCATGCCATGCTTTATGACATCTATGAGAACACAATGAGTTCAGAAGAATTTAGAACAAGAAGAAAATAAGGTGACAATTAAAAGGAGCAGGTGAAGGAGTATTAATCATCATTTGCGCTGAGATTTAGTGTGTTTACTGAGCATTTATTTTACAAGTTGATTTTAGTTTTAGAATTTACATTTAATGCCACGTCTTACTGAGGACAGAGACTGAATATTAGTGAGATGATCTTACCACAGTTTCTCCAGTTTACAGTGAGGATCCTCCAGTACAGCAGAGAGAAGCTTCACTGCTGAATCTCCTATTGTATTCCACGACAGATACAGTACTCTCAGGTGTGAGGGGTTTGATCTCAGAGCTGAAGCCAGAGCAGCACAACCTTCATCTGTGACTCCACAATCAATCAACCTGCAGAGAACAATGACACACTCTTCACTCTCTCAGTTTAGATCAGATCAGTTCAGCAGTGGATCCATTATTAAAGACAAAGCACAAACTTAATTAACATGTGTGATAAATTATTGAGATCTAAAATGTCACAGAGGACAAAGCATGATCATATATGTGTGTGTGTGATTTTACAAAATTAAAAACGATACTTTAGAAAGTGTCAATGCAGAAAGATGAACAGTGAGAATGAATCCAGCATGTTCTTCATTTCTCAGTTAAGATTGTTGAGCTCCAATCTGTTTAAAGTCAAAAGAATGAAATGCTGATTGTGTGAAAGTGTGTATTTCAGTGTGACTCTCAGTCCTGCAGTATCATGTTACTGAGGAGCAGCTCATGTGTTCAATCATTTACAGCTCAATCAGCTGAACTCACAGCAGCAGAACGAGGCTGAACACTTCAAATATACTTTACACTGTGATTCATGTGAGAGTCAAATATGATCTTACCACAGTATCTCCAGTTTACAGTGAGGATTCGCCAGTACATCAGACAGCAGATTCACTGATTTTCCTAGTTTATTCCATGACAGATCCAGTTCTCTCAGGTGTGAGGGGTTTGATCTCAGAGCTGAAGTCAGAGCAGCACAACCTTCATCTGTGATATCACAGTCCCTCAACCTGTAGAGAGATCAAATAGCATAATAAATAGTTAAACACAAAAAAGCTACTTTCAGTTTCAATATAATTTATCAATGCCAAATTCTTATCCAAGTTTCATGGTCAAATTCATACTAATAAAAAATGTTAAGATTGAATTAAATTAATATTTATGTATTTTTTAACTTTAAACCAAGGGTCTTCAACCAGAGGTCTGCATAGGTACTGCAGGGGGTGTGACAATAAAGCAATAAGCCCCAAGAAGCCATGGTTTACCATCAATTTATAACAGTTAAGGGGCATTGTTAGGCTTGTTAAAGATTGTCTTTATGAGCGAGTCACTCAGTTGCAAAGACTTTTATATTGAAACTTGTTGTGAATACGGAACAAGACGCAAATGACAAATACTTTGACTAGCGCTGTCAATGTCAGCAGGGCACAGGAAAACCCATTAAATGTTAAAAGGACAAGATCGCAGCGGACATTCAAACAGATTTTTTATTATGAATACAGGACTGACCTGAAGGAAAATGCTAAATCTGAATGCAGGTAATACACTTGATATCTCTCTCTCACAATACTCTTCTACATACTACAGTAAGCTTCAATGAACAAAATCAATTAAGGACAAACATATGTTTATGTTGCTAAGAGTGATTGCTAAAACAGACACAGCAACATACACACTCAGTGGTGCAGCGATACTTATGTAATACTGTCAGCTGTATGTTTTCGGGAATTTTACAGCGGCTTCGAATGCGGCTCAACCAATTAAAAATCAAGGGCCGGAACTATCCATTTTATAAATAATGTTTGATCACAAACCTTTTTTAGTTAAAAATTAAACCATGGGTAAAAAACAAAGCCTAACATAAATATAAGCACCCTCTGTCACGGAAAAGAAGACTGGATACAATTGCAAGTTAATATCTCTTTAATAGAGCTTCACGCCAGGTAAGTAGACCACAAAACACACAGCAGCAACACAGACAGCAGGAGAGGGGTAACACAGGGACTTCGATGGGCGATGAAGTGTCCGTGATGAATGATGGTCCTGAATGGTGAGTCCGTGTGTCCGTGTGAGTATCCGTGAATGAAATCCAGAACGAGTAATCCAACGAGACAGACAGGTAACAGGAAACAGCGACGAGAATCCAGTCCAGGAACAAGAAACACGAGAAACAACGGGACAACACCAGGACTTCAACAAACGATCTGACAAACATGAGACGAAAGACAAGGCGTTATATAGGCAGGTGTAATGATCCACAGCTGCCGCTGATCAGCAATCAGCGGCGACGCCCACACAGAACAATCAAGTGACACATCCCAAAACCTACACACAGACAACAGTATGAGACAGCGGATTAGTGAACCGTGACACCCTCAGTTGATACTGTAATAACATATTGGCGAAACAGGTTCGTCAATCGCTCCAGTGCTCTTTTGTGTTTGCGCTTGGGAGAACATCAAATGTTTCTGTTTACAATGTGTTTTTGCAGCAGTAAGAAATGTAGCCAATCACAGACATGTTTGTTGATCTCTTGAACGCAATGGCCAATCAGAGGAGTTTCATTTAGTCAGAATCCACTCACTGCTCCAAAGTTGGAGTTTTTGTTCAGAGCTGAGTTCTGCAAGCTCACAAATGCTCTCATTAACAAACAAAGACACAAAGTAAGAAATTACTTTTTTGGTTATGATGGAACTTTGTGGGATCGTGACCTGAGATGAGTGACAGCTTTTTAGAGATTGTAAAGGAAGCGCTCTTTCAAGGCTATAAACAATCCTTTTGAATAAAAGTTTTGTTTTTCCTGCTGAGAGGAGCAATGGCTAATTACACGCTGCAAAACGGCATGTCAAAATAGATACAATGTAAATGCAGACTAATATCTCACTCTACATTGTTATTCTTGTTATGGAGGAGTCGTTGCCACAGATTACATCTGCACTTTACTAGAGAGCCCGCACTGATAGTCAACTTTAAGCCAAAGATCAAGTAAATGTTTAATCGTCCATCTGACTAGTAATATTAAAATGTATGACTCTGCTATGTTAACCATACATACAGTTTTTAGGAGATTTGAGCAACTTGATAAATGGGCTGTTTCTCCAGTGAATTGTTTGTTCTCATTGATACGTACTGTACTGATCTGGATTCTTTAATCACAGGCAGCAGCTTCTGAAAAACTTTCAATATCTTCAGTTTCATTGTTTCCTACAACAAACTTCTTGTGATCAAACTCATCCAGGTTTTTCTCTGATGTCAACAACACAAAAACTACAGCTGACCACTGAGATGAAGAGAGTTTGACTGCCTTTATTGTTCCAGATTTCAGATACTGTTGTATTTCCTCCACTAGTGAATGATCTCCCAGTTCATTCAGACAGTGGAACAGATTGATGGATTTCTCTGGAGAATCAATGATCCTGATCTTCATCTTGATGTACTCAACTGTTGATGTACTCTCCTTGCTGTCAGATATGCTACTTGTCTGTTTCATTAGTCCTTGAAGGAGAATCTGATGAGACTCCACTGACAGACCCAGAAGAAACCGCAGGAAAAATGTCCATTTTTACTCTGTAGAGCCTCATCCACCGCTCTCTGATGCAGCTCAGATAATGAAACATGTTCTGATGAATTGAGTTGAAACCAGTCCTTAACTTTAAACCACAGGCTCTGTTTGTTGATTTGGTCAAACACATTTATGTTGTTGTTTGTACAGGAGATGTTCACATATAGAGCCGCTAGATGTTCCTGAATGCTCAGATGAACAAAGCAGAAGACTTTCCCCTGATACCAGCCAAACTCCTCTCTGAAGATCTGAGTGCACAATACACTGATGCTTCTGTCACATCAATGCCACACTCTCTCAGGTCTTCCTCATAGAAGATCACATTGCCTTTCACAAGTTGCTGAAAAGCCAGTTTCCCCAGTTTGAGGATCATGTCTTCATCTGTCATGTTCTTCTCAAAGTCTTTCTTATGTTTGATGTTGGTCTGAAGGATCAGGAAGTGTGTGTACATTTGAGTGAGAGTTTTGGGAATCTCTCCACTCTCTGCTTCGCTCAACATCTTCTCTAGAACAGCGGCTGAGATCCAGCAGAACACTGGGATGTGGCACATGATGTCGAGGCTCCTTGATGACTTCAGGTGTGTGATGCTTGTATTGGCCAGACTCTGATCACTGATTCTCTTCCTGAAATATTCCTCCTTCTGTGGCTCATTGAATCCTCGTACCTCTGTCACTCGATGGACACACTCAGAGGGGACGAGATCAGCTGCTGCTGGTCTGGAGGTGATCCAGATGAGAGCAGAGGGAAGCAGATTCCCTGTAATGAGGTTCGCCAGCAGCATGTCCACTGAGGCTGATTCACTTACATCACACAACCTCACATCGCTCTGAAAATCCAGAGACAGACGACACTCGTCCAGACCATCAAAGATGAACAACACTTTATATTTGTCACTGGATATTTCCATTTCTTTTGTTTCAGGGAAAAAGACATGAAAAAGATCTGAGAGACTGAGTGTTTTGTTCTTTATCAAATTGATCTCTCTGAAAGGAAGTGGAAATATGAGCTGGATGTCCTGATTCTCTTTCCCTTCAGCTCAGTCCAGGATGAACTTCTGCACAGAGACTGTTTTTCCAATGCCAGCGACTCCCTTTGTCAGCACAGTTCTGATGGGTTTGTCTTGTCCAGGTAAAGGTCTAAAGATGTCATTGCATTGGATCGGTGTGTCCTCTGTTGCTGCTCTCCTGGATTGTGTCTCAATCTGTCTCACCTCATGCTCATTACTGATCTCTCCACTCTCACTCTCTGTGATGTAGAGCTCTGTGTAGATCTCATTCAGGAGTGTTGGGTTTCCCTGCTGTGCTGTTCCCTCATACAGACACTCAAACTTCTTCATCAGATTTGATCTAAACCTGTTGAGGACTTCATGGCTGTAAAATTAAAATACCTCATTATTAAATGAGTTAATAAGAACAAAGTCATTTTTGTATTCTGAAAAATCTTTTACAGTAACATTATACCTCAGATCAGTCTGTGTATTCCCACTCGGAAAATGTATTTGATGACCTGTAGACCTGTCACTCCTCATAGACACACAGCTGGGCTCTGGTTCTGATCTCTTCTGATCAACTGAACTGTAACAGAGAGAGATTAAAGTGTTTCTATCTTTGTGATGGTTCTTCATGAGGCTCTTGTTTGTTCTGAGCAGTTAAACTGAGCTCTGTTCTTCAGAAAAAATCTCCAGGTCCTGCAGATTCTTCAGTTTTCCAGCATTTTTTGCATATCAGAACCCTTTCCAGCAGTGACTGAATGATTATGAGATCCGTCATTTCACGCTGAGGACAACTGAGGGACTCAAACACAACTTTTAAAAAAGGTTCAAACATTCACTGATGCTCCAGAAAAAAAAAACATGATGCATTAAATGTGCTAAAGAGGATCTTTTCGTCGACTGAGAAACCAAAGACTGTTACTGAGTTTTTGAAATGAGTGCATGCGTAAGAATTTCGAGGGAACGCCTCCCAAAACTCGTGCCCGAGTATTGGAACACAAGTGTTTACCACCGGCACAGTGTGGTAAACACTCGTGTGTCCTGTTAGTGGATTCATTATGTCGGACTCACCGCATGTAACTCATAATCTGCAGTTGTTACTCCTGTCTCCTGACAAAAACATTGCATGCGGCGCCTGTGGAGTGTGGAAAGTTACTGGAGCGCGCAGCCGCGCTCGTCTCTCACAAGGAACGTCATGGCAGTGATTGACAAGCCAGAGGGCCAATCTGCGCACGTCTCTCACAAGGAACATCACGGCAGTGATTGACAAGCCAGAGGGCCAATCGTTTACGCGATGATCGTGTAAACGATTGGCTGATGTTTTTAAGGCCCTATCTCGTGCACAGATGATGTATATTAATATTATTCCTTTCAGTGCACCTAATAAATAGTCTTTTATCAGTTAGTAAAGACAGTTTCAAGTAATATTGCAAAAATGTATAAAACAAAACATCCTCTTTAGCACCTTTAATAGATGGGGGTGAAATTTGGAATTTGAAGATCAAGGTAAATTGTATTTAATTTATCTTCCGGGAAACATGCAAGTATCTTCTCTTGCTTCCGAAGGGCAGTACTAAATGAAAAAAATGATATTCAAGCGAAATAAGAAAAATTTGGACCTCTTCATCCTGTTCAAAAGTTTTCACCCCCCGACTCTTAATGCATCGTGTTTCCTTCTGGAGCATCAGTGAATGTTTGAACCTTTTTTAATAGTTGTGTTTGAGTCCCTCAGTTGTCTTCCATGTGAAAAGATGGATCTCAAAATCATTCAGTCACTGTTGTAAAATATGCAAAAGATGGTGGAAAACTGAAGAATTTTTGAGACCTGGAGATTTTTCTGAAGAACAGAGCTCAGTTTAACTGCTCAGAATAAACAAGGGACTAATGAGGAACCATCACAAAACAAACAAACAGTCGTACATCATCCAGGTAACCACACACTGTATTGAGAACCAATGGTTCACATACTTATGAATGGGGTTATTTTAATAAATGCAGCTATTTTTTTTTGTCTTATGGATTATATGTGAACATCTTTTATGTAAAATATCTTACTCAGGACAGTACTAAATAAAAAAATAACATGCATTTTGTATGATCTCTCTTATTTTGTTAAAATTTTGCACATTTTCACAGATTCTGCAACTGTATATGTATTTTTGTTGGTTTTGAATACAATAATTTAAAGCATTCACTTTAAAGTTTTTTTTATTATTTACACTATGTTGACAAAAAACACTCATGTGTCTCTGTGATCAACATATACATTAAAATATCAGATAAAGATAAAAAATAACTATAAACAATGTATAACAATAATTTTTCATTATCAGAATATTGTTCTGATAACACAAAATGCCATACAATAATCATAATTTTATATAAATGTTATATACCTGAGATCAGTCTGTGTATCTCCACTCTTAAACTCTATTGGCCGATCCAGAGACCTGTCACTCCTCATAGACACACAGCTGGGCTCTGGTTCTGATCTCGTCTGATCAACTGAACTATAACAGAACATATCTTTTATGATAATAATCACTTTAAGAAGGTCTTAAAATCATTTATCATCAAACATCTTTTTGCATTATAACAAAATCTTGCCAACTTCAGACCTCTTCAGGTTATTTAATCTAGTGTTTATTAACAGTACCTGCATCCTGGAGAAAAATCTTCATCTCTGGATGTTTGTGTGTCATCCATGATGAATCTGAACAGTTGAAACAAAATCTGATCTTCACCACTGACTCTGAATGGAAATGACAAACAAACACAATTAAGCTCTCCTCCGACTCTTGGGATCAAGAGACACAGTGTTCACTCACATGTTGTAACAGAAATGCTAAAATGTTAATGTGCTTAAAAAAAAATCAAATGCATTTCAAATATTTACGTCCTTCACAGAAAACCTTAATGCGGTGGTCACATGTAAGTCTCGTGACTGAAACACTCACCTTGATCAACATTTAATAACATCGATTAAAAAACAACCTCCACCATTTCTATCAAGTATCTACACATAAATTCATGACATAGCTTTTATAAAGGTTCCTATAAAAATGATATTCCTGTACCCAGCCAGCAGAGCCATGTGGGGCCCAAATGGGTTTGACCTGGGCTATCTAACTGGGACCCAGCCAGTTTTGCACCCAGTTTCCATGTAGGGCCCACATGGATTTGCCCAGATGAAATGAACACTGCTTAGTGTGCACACTACAGGCTGTTTAATGTAACACTTAATCAGTGTTGGAGGTAATGAGATAATTAAGTGATTGAATAATGATTTTGTATTAGTGAAGAACACCTGCTGTTAACAAGCATAATCACTGAAGGAAAGAGAAACACAAGAACTACTTCCAGCCACAGCCTTGGATGAAATCAACTGAAGATAAAATACATTACATCTCTCAAGATCTGATTAAACAACTCCACAAACAACATTAGCTTCACTTATTACTAACCAGACTGACTTTATTTCTGTCAGACATCTACAGAAGTTCGTATTAAGAATTAAGAAGAGGCTTAGATGTTGATTACTTATTTGAAAGTAATAGTTTGATTTGATGTTACCATTGTGGCGATCAGTATGTCCTTTAGTCAGGCTCTTGACTTTTTAGCATTAGTTTTTCTCTTGACAGCTGTGTCTGTTTGTTATGGAGAGAACAGCAAGAGAAAATATAATCAGATGCTGTAAGCTGATTGATGATAAGAATATAATCATCATATATTGGCTTAACTCATTGATATTACAGGGAGTGCAGAATTATTAGGCAAGTTGATTTTCTGATCATATTTTTTTCCCAAGCACATTTTACCAATTCCAATCCACATCAATCTTAATAACTACTATTAATATTGTTTTTAATCATTTATAAGTGATATATAATTGTTCATGAAGGCTGGAAATGAAAAATGCCTTATATTCAGGTGTGCAGAATTATTAGGCAAGTTTTCTTTTACAGGCAAAATGAGCCAAAAAAGAGATTTAACTCAGACTGAAAAGTCAAAAATTATTAAATACTCATGAGAAGGACGCAATACTAATGCAATACTAGAAATTGCAAAGTTAAAGCATGACCAAGGGACAGCAAAATGCTCATTGGGTCAGCGGGGTCAGACAAAAACAGGTGGAAAAGAAAAGACACATGTTAACTGCAAAATAATTAAGAATTAAGGTGAAGAATTAAGTGTGAAACCATCAGGAACCCTTTAGTCTCCAGCGCCACCATTTTCCAGAACTGCAACCTACCTGGAGTCTCCAGAAGTGCAAGGTGTCAGGATCTCAGAGACTTAGGTTAGCTAAAGAATCCTAAAAAATGACCCGCACTTGATAAGAATCACAAGCTGAAGTGTTATAAAATACATGAAGACTGGGTTTTTATAGACCTTATAAACAGACAGCTTGAGAGTGACTCCTGAAGGACCAGCACCACATCCTCTTGTACCACTGTTTGAAGAATTTATCTTCCAGAATCTGGCAGTAAGTTTTGGAAGATCATTTTTAGTCCATCTCTGCAAGACAGACATTTCAGGATAAGAGATGGACTAAAAGTGAACTCAAACACCTTACTGCCAGATTCTGGATAAATTCTTCAAACAGTGGTACAAGAGGATGTGGTGCTGGTCCATCAGGAGTCATTCTCAAGCTGTCTGTCTATAAGCCCTATTAAAACCCAGTCTTCATGTATTTTATAACACTTCAGCTTGTGATTCTTATCAAGTGCGGGTCATTTTTTAGGATTCTTTAGCTAACCTAAGTCTCTGAGATCCTGACACCTTGCACTTCTGGAGACTCCAGGTAGGTTGCAGTTCTGGAAAATGGTGGCGCTGGAGACTAAAGGGTTCCTGATGGTTTCACACTTAATTCTTCACCTTAATTCTTAATTATTTTGCAGTTAACATGTGTCTTTTCTTTTCCACCTGTTTTTGTCTGACCCCGCTGACCCAATGAGCATTTTGCTGTCCCTTGGTCATGCTTTAACTTTGCAATTTCTAGTATTGCATTAGTATTGCGTCCTTCTCATGAGTATTTAATAATTTTTGACTTTTCAGTCTGAGTTAAATCTCTTTTTTGGCTCATTTTGCCTGTAAAAGAAAACTTGCCTAATAATTCTGCACACCTGAATATAAGGCATTTTTCATTTCCAGCCTTCATGAACAATTATATATCTCTTATAAATGATTAAAAACAATATTAATAGTAGTTATTAAGATTGATGTGGATTGGAAGTGGTAAAATGTGCTTGGGAAAAAAATATGATCAGAAAATCAACTTGCCTAATAATTCTGCACTCCCTGTATGTGTAAGGTTTATATAGGTAGTATGTTATTCATTCGGTTTTATTGTTCTGAATTTAATCAGAACATCAAACGATTTATAACACACCATTTACATATTTTGAGCTCCTGTGAGTTTTACTCGCACACAGACATCAAAAATCAGCATATGAATCTCAACAATGGTGACATGCTTCATGGTGCAATGCATTCTGGGAGCCATGGATAAGTTTCGTATGATGCACTCAGAATGCATTGCACCATGAAGCATGTCACCATTGTTGAGATTCACATGCTGATTCTTGATGTCTGTGTGCGAGTAAAACTCACAGGAGCCCAAAATATGTAAATGGTGTGTCATAAATCGTTTGATGTTCTGATTAAATTCTATTATTCTCTTGCTGTAGAATCATAACAATAAAACAGAATTAATAACATACTACCTGTATAAACCTCCCACATAATATCAATGAGTTAAGCCAATATATGACGATTATAATCTTATCATCAATCAGCTTACAGCATCTGATTATATTTTCTCTTGCTGTTCTCGCCATAACAAACAGACACAGCTGTCAAGAGAAAAACTAATGCTAAAAAGTCAAGAGCCTGACTAAAGCACACACTGATCGCCACAATGGTAACATCAAATCAAACTATTACTTTCAAATAAGAAATCAACATCTAAGCCTCTTCTTAATTCTTAATACGAACTTCTGTAGATGTCTGACAGAAATAAAGTCAGTCTGGTTAGTAATAAGTGAAGCTAATGTTGTTTGTGGAGTCGTTTAATCAGATCTTGAGAGATGTAATGTATTTTATCTTCAGTTGATTTCATCCAAGGCTGTGGCTGGAAGTAGTTCTTGTGTTTCTCTTTCCTTCAGTGATTATGCTTGTTAACAACAGGTGTTCTTCACTAATACAAAATCATTATTCAATCACTTAATTATCTCATTACCTCCAACACTGATTAAGTGTTACATTAAACAGCCTGTAGTGTGCACACTAAGCAGTGTTCATTTCATCTGGGCAAATCCATGTGGGGCCTACATGGAAACTGGGTGCAAAACTGGCTGGGTCCCAGTTAGATAGCCCAGGTCAAACCCATTTGGGCCCCACATGGCTCTGCTGGCTGGGTAAGTAATCCCCACATATCACCGCTTTGTGTATGGGTGGGTATCGTTAAGGTTTTAACGGTATTACTACTCTTACCGATACTGCTTATCGATCTGGTACTTTAACGGTATTCTTATTGGTACTTTTTGTTTATATATATATATATATATATATATATATATATATATATAGAGAGAGAGAGAGAGAGAGAGAGAGAGAGAGAGAGAGAGCTGAATTAACATTGCTTTATATTATATAGTGTCCGGCATTTTGGGCATTTTATGTAAGATACAGTAAGAACATGAACAAAGAAAGTAAAATAAACTGACAAATACAATAAAACAAAGATACAAATGAAATAAAGTGCTTTCATTTGTTCATGTGTTCAGGTAATATAGACCTAGCCTATAAAAGAAATCTAAGTAAAGTAACCAAATGTAAAATAACACTGCATGGTTTTCACAGTATAAATTAATAGATTAATGCTTATTAAAGATAACTATATCCAGAAGAAGCGCTGTGAGTGATTTTCTCTTTGCATTTTGTTGTTTGATCAGCATTGATGGCACAATCGTCAGAAGGTGACTGCTGTCACTTTAAGACAATAGATATTAACACACATCGGATTTTCTCCCAGCTGTTCATGTACACTTACGATATAAACTGCGTTTAAGTAGCTAAACACGCTCCAATCCGGTCATTTTAACATATTTGTGTGTGTATTTGATCGTTTCGACGTGCACCTGAAGGCTGAAGCCCAAAGTGTAATTAATTGTTTGTCTATTTGCGACCCGTTTTGAAGCGCGCGCCGCACACACAATTCAGCCTGAGGAACAGCGTCTCTTGCGCGGATTATTGTGCATTCAGCGTTTTAAAACGTTGATAATAATTATCAAACATTTACTGCAATTTAGCAACAGTAAAGACAACAATCACCGATTGTGCTGATTCTGACGTTGAGTTTGGGTTTAGGGAGGAAGGAACGCTCACAGCTGTGAATAGAATAAAGGGGTGGTAGACGAAACGTGGATAGTTCTTAATAGTTTTACCTCAGATATCTTCTTTCTGGTGATACTTGGAAGCCAAAATCGAAATCAAAAATAAAATTAGCATAATATCACAGGCCTAAAGTGTAAGCAGACGTTTAGTGGTTTAGTTCTCTCCTCCATCGTCACCATTAAACAGGGATTTCATGTGAGCGGCTGCGCGCGCTGTAACTGCGTGAGCGCGATCTCTCTTCTGTCCTAATATTATTGCATACAGACACAGCTGGCGACTCTGGCGAGATAGTATTCGCAAGATAATGTCTATATAGCAATAATAAATGTAGGCCCTACGTGTATTTTTTTCATAATTTCCCCAGTACCGATAGCAGAACCGTTAACGTCAGAGCTTATCTACACCGGTCTTTCAAAATTTAGCCCCGGGGCCAATTTAATACCGGTTTCGGTACCCATCCCTAGCTTTGTGTCATGTTAAAATCGAAACTCGAAATGACCTGAAAACATGATGACTGCGGGGGGTTTTAGTGAGCAATCAGCGAGGTGAAATTAAAGGTAGCCTACATCTTTGTGTCTGTGAGTGAGTGAGTACAAGAATATTGAAAAGCTGAATATTATGCTGCGTTCCAGGCAACCCGTAACCCGTGTTTTTCCAACCTTCTACCCGTGAAAGTGCACTGGAACAGCAGTCAAAGCCGTGACTTCCCACTCGTACTAGATCGACGTACTCCCAGTTACGCGTTCTGACATCACATAGCCCGCGAAACAACAATGGCAGCCCCTACGGATGCGGTGTTTATGACCGCAGGTGCACGGTAAAATAAAAGCTATAACAGCTTCTCTTGCCTTATGCGCCGTTTTCCTCCTCTGTTTCCCCCAAATAAGCAAGGAAATAATTTTAATTATGAGAAATAATTGTTAATGAGCATAAGCCCCCTACGGTCCGCCATGTTTGTTTGTTTACACTTTTACGCAGTTTGGCATAACTTTCCTGGAACGCTACAAAGTCGTGAGTCATGATTTGAAGCCATGACATACAGGCTCAAAAACCTGCCTGGAACGCAGCATTAGTTAATAATAATAATAATAATAATAATAATAATATAAATAATAGTTTAAATTGTTACTACCTTTTAGTTATTGAATAAATGTAAAAAATAAGTGAAAACACTAACTTGATGAAATGTATTCTTGGTTTTAATAAATAGAACATTGCATAGTGTAAAAATAACAAAATAGAATTGTATTTGGCCCCTTTTATGTAATATTAACTTTAAATTGTGTAACAGGGACATAGAGGATTTTGCCTCCTCATTTGAAAACTCCACTGGTCTCTGTGATAGTGGTAATTAATCTTTGGCTGCATTATCATCAAACATTATGTAATATTGGACGTGTTCTGAGAAATTAGCTATTGAAAAATGACATTTTAACGAAATGATTTCGATGTTGCTGAACGAAATTCAAAGTCATCAAGTCAGTAAAATAATTTGATCTGCGTATAGGTAAATTACACAGCACAACTTGTATAAAGAGAGCTTATTTAATACTCAAGTGCATAGCAACCATTAAAGTCCGCAATTTAAAACTCTGAGTGAATGAATCATTCATGAAGGATCATTCATTACTACTCGCGCGTCCGCAGCGAATGCTCTTCTCTGCATTTGGTCGTCGAGGGGCAAGCTTGTTGAAACGGGGATCTTATCCTGTGTCTCCTTCTGGTGGACAACATTAGTATTACAGCCTCCATCTCTCATTCCCATTGAATATAAATGTCAGCTCATTTATAAATTGCTATTAGTAAAAAAAAAAAAAATAATACAATCGGTTTCCAGCACCTTCAGTGCTTAGACTGCTAATTATTCCAACTTTAGTTAGCCTACCATCTAAACTAGTATGTGTCTCTACCTTGTCTAGTTTATGGCTTTCTTCTGCTGGTACTTGCTCCTGTTCCTGTAAGCATGTCTTCACGCCCATTGACCAGAAGATGTCACGCTCTCTTGGTCTCCATCGTCACTGGCTGCATTCCAATCAAATGGAGCTGTCTGAAGTGTTCATATGAGTAGACTCACTTCCTCAGTTAAAATCAAGTGGTCGAGGGTCTGTCCATATAAACTCTATTCCCTTGACAAAGTGTGACACTTTAAAATGGCGGTGGGGATTCCCTGAGAGGAAGTGCTTAGGGAAGTTTGCAAGTGTTTATGGAATGAAGTGTAAACATGAAGTGAAACACACACTGATACTGCTACGATACTGGGCAGCTATCTTCTGACACTTCCTCCTGCAGGCTTGGAGGAGACACTCAAATTGTTCAGTTCACTTCCCCAAAACATGCTCATGCTTTACACCAGCAAGGAAGCTATGAATATTTTTCCAGAATGAAGAGCCAAATCAGGATAAAAAAGCTGCTATATGAATCTCACATCATCACTTACAGGAGGAGAAAGATCCAGAAACATCTCAGTCACCAGAGACACAGTTCTGCAGTCTTTGCACACCACCATGCTCCTCATTTCTCCATCAAACACTCAAACAGTTCTTGGGTAAATCGTTTTTCTCGTTCTCTAATGAAAATGATGCAAGAAGAAAGTCAAGATATTGATTTAATGTTTCTTATATTATTATTAACGTGTTTTGGATTGAATCATGCCTTAATTATTACTTTAAAATGTAACATTTATCATTCTGGTCATCTGATAATGACTTTTACCTTTAAAAGCCTTCTTCAACTGCTCAGCCTTGAAGCTTTTGCCTGAGTTTCTCAAAGCCTCCAGAATTCCCAAATTTACTCTCTGAAAAATATACAACTCTTAGAAAGGATGTTAAAACTGACTCAAACCGTGTTAAAGGTCCCGTTCTTCATGATCCCATGTTTCAAACTTTAGTTAGTGTGTAATGTTGTTGTTAGAGTATAAATAAAATCTGTAAAATTTTAAAGCTCAAAGTTCAATGCCAAGCGAGATATTTTATTTAACAGAAGTCGCCTACATCGAACGGCCAGTTTGGCCTACATCCCTCTACTTCCTTCTTTAATGACGTCACTAAAACAGTTTTTTTGACTAACCTCCGCCCACAGGAATACACAAGAGTTGCGTTTGTAGAGTGTGTTTGTCGCCATGTCGTCGAAACAATGTTATTTTCATCCCGCAGTCCAATCACCGGGTCTGATTCCGGCTCAAATTGATAGGGTAAAATTAAAGATGTTTACAATAACACTGAGCGCGTGCATCTCCACGTTATGGTAAGAGGCGTGACCTTTCCGGGCAAGATGCGCTAAGAGCTGCTGTCGAATCACGACACAGGAACCGCTGGCACAATCAGAACTCGTTACGTATTTCTGAAGGAGAGACTTCATAGAACAAGGAAGTCATCAACCCGTTTTTATGACAGTGGAAACAGCGGTATACAGATAAGTAAATTATGTGAAAAATACTGTGTTTTTTTACACGCGAAACATAAACACAATCAAAGCTTCAAAAAAAACACGAAAAACAGGACCTTTAAAATCTTACACATCAGTGGGTGATTCTACAGCAGAAGATCAACTTTTACAATACAATTTTTTTTTTTAAAGTTCTGATTTAAAAATAAAACATTTAATTTAAACACACAGACATCAAGAATCAGTCTGTGAATCTCAACAGTGGTGAGAATAATAAAGCATGTTGCAATGCATTCTGGGTGCCACCAATCAAAATTGATCCATGCCTCCCATCATGCATTGCTGCATGAATAAATTATGAGCTGAATTGTCTTAGTAATTTTCTTTATTCTCACTATTTAAATTTTGCTGTTTTTCTGTGACTTTTTAGTAGCTTGTTTTCTAATGTTCAGAGTTGATCTGTTTCACGAGTTCACACTTACAAATAAGTCAGGTAAATTAATTGGTAAACGTATTTGGCGTGCTGTCCGGGGAGAGGGCTCCGAGCTCGGTAATCGGCCCGAACACAGAGTACCCCCCCCTCCTTTTAGATTATATGAAGTAATCCAGAGAGTGTGAGGAGACGGGGTGGTGGAGGGATTCTGGAAACTGTCGAGGATCCTTGGGTGAGTTTGACTGTGATTATATACAGGCCTGAACTCATGCCGATTGGGTAGATACGTTGATTACAGATTGTTGACAGCTGGTTGAGATGAGGTAATGATTAAGATGTTGTAATGATTGGGTATCTTATTTGACTTGTTCCTCCTGAACTACGTTTATAAAACATCATTTCACGAGTTCACACTTACAAATAAGTCAGGTAAATTAATTGGTAAACGTATTTGGCGTGCTGTCCGGGGAGAGGGCTCCGAGCTCGGTAATCGGCCCGAACACAGAGTACCCCCCCAAAAATGCAAAATATTGGCTATGGACAGCAGCCGGGAACTGTAACCCCCCAAAAATATAGAAATAAGGCTGATGTTTGCAAGGAGAAAGCTGTCTGCCGGATCGGGAGGGTTCTATCTGATGGGAGTTCAGTACTCACAGCGAACCGATGAATATAAACCTCTTTGACCAGCAAACTAAGATAAGGTTTAGATGTTTTGGCTGGGGGCATCTGCAGCATCCGACGGGAGTTCAATACTCGCAGCGATCGGATGGGTAAAACCCCACCAGCCAGAACACTGAGAAGGAATGGCATCCGACGGGAGTTCGTTACTTGCGGCGACTAGAAGGGTAGCTTCAGCTGAGGGGCCCCTTTAGGTGTCCGACGGGAGTTCAATACTCACTGCGATCAGACGGGTAAGCCCCAGCTGACGGTGGGGAGGACGTTTAGTAATTGGGGGGCTCTTGCGGCATCCGACGGGAGTTCAATACTCACTGCGATCGGACGGGTAAGCCCCTGTTGGCATGGGGTGAATGTTTAGTTATTTTAGATTGGGAGGGTTCTAGCAGCGTCCGACGGGAGTTCAATACTCGCTGCGATCGGACGGGTAAGCCCCCCCCCGCTGATGGTGGGGTGGACGTTTAGTAATTTTAGATTGGAGGCTCGTGTGGTGTCCGACGGGAGTTCAATACTCACTGCGATCGGACGGGTAAGCCACTGTTGGCATGGGGTGAATGTTTAGTTATTTTAGATTGGGAGGGTTCTAGCGGCGTCCGACGGGAGTTCAATACTCGCTGCGATCGGACGGGTAAGCCCCCCCGCTGGCAGAGGGGTTAATGTTTGGTAAGGGCTCTTGTGGCATCCGACGGGAGTTCAATACTCGCAGCAATCGGACGGGTAAGCCCCTGCTGGCAGTGAGGTAAACGTTTAATTATTTTAGATTGGTAAGCGCTCTAGCAACGTCCGACGGGAGTTCAATACTCGCTGTGATTGGACGGGTAAGCCCCTGATGGCATAAACGCAAAACGTTTAGCTATTTTCGACTGGGAGGGCTCTCGCGCAGTCCGACGAGAGTTCAATACTCACAGCGATCGGACGGATAAGCCCAGCCATAGTTGAACGAGAATAGAAAATGTATACTGTTTCTGAGGTTCTTATCGGAGCTCAATACTCATGGTGTCAGATAGAAGTTTGACGGATTTGACTGGGTGGTTTGAATCATCTGTTTAGAGGGTTAGTTTGAAGACCGGGAGATTTCTTGCAACATTGGATGAGGCCGAGTTTAGGAAGAGCTGGGCTCCTGCGGGAACGGGGGTGACATCACTGCTGCGGCAGTGGAGAAATTAGCCAGAAGAACTGATCTGCGGGAGCCGAGGGGACATCACTGCTGTGGCAGTGGAGAGAAGGGCCAGAAGAATTGAGCTCCTGCGGGAGCCGAGGCGACATCGCTGCACTGGCAATGATATCATTCCCATTTTATTGGAATGATGGTATTAGTTGAGTTTGATATGGCTTGTGGGTATGTGTGAGAATATGAGCTGGAGCTGAAAACCTAGCTGATAAGCGTTTGTTAGGCTTCTTTAATGTGGAAACAGTTTGATGTAGTTCTTAAAAGCTTCTTATGACCAGTGACCAAGTGTTTGAATCTGATGCTGGGAAAGGCCTTATTGAGCAGCTGTGGTTGTTGCTCCTATGGGGAACGAATGACTGGAAAAGTGGTCTGCTGGGAGCTTGGAGGTTCTTAATGCTGTTTACATGATATAAATAAAGTAATGTTGAGAAGAGAATATCAGGAAAGGCAGGCTGGAGGAACGGCTGGGACCGAGGCCACTTGCAGAGGCAGCCTCATGCTCGGGCTGGCCCCTGGAACCTAGGGAGGAACAAGAAGTGTAGAAAAGAGGGAAGCTGGGAGTCCAATAAGGCCTCTGGGCCTGCGCCGCTAACGGAGGCAACCTCACGCTTGGGTCAGTCCCTGGAGCCTGGGGAGGAACAAGAAGTGTAGAAAAGAGGGAAGCTGGGAGTCCAATAAGGCCTCTGGGCCTGCGCCGCTAGCGGAGGCAACCTCACGCTTGGGTCAGTCCCTGGAGCCTGGGGAGGAACAAGAAGTGAAGAAAAGAGGGAAGCTGGGAGTCCAATAAGGCCTCTGGGCCTGCGCCGCTAGCGGAGGCAACCTCACGCTTGGGTCAGTCCCTGGAGCCTGGGGAGGAACAAAAAGTGTAGAAAAGAGGGAAACTGGGGAGTAAAATATGGGATCTGGGCCTGCGCCACTAGCGGAGGCAGCCTCACGCTAAGGTCTGTGGTTGAGCTGTAGACCAAAGACAAAAAGAGAGTTTGAGACTGATGACCGGGCCTGCGCTATCAGCGGAGGCATCCTCACGCTAACATCTACAGGCCACAGACAATGGATAGGGTAAGAGACGGTGGGATGAAATGGCTGAAACAGCGGAGCTTGCTCTGCTAGCGGAGGCATCCTCACGCTAGGAGGGAAGGCATTCGCCAAGAGGGCGAAGAGAGCTGTATGTGGTGTGGCACCTGGGAAACTGCGGTGTGTGGCTAGGCGGAGGGAGCGGCCTTCACTGCGGCCTGACGCCTGTCTTCTAGTACATGAATCGAAGAAGCAAGAGAGAGGAGATGAAAAAGCGACCTGCGGGATTATGCGCATCATGAAGATAGCTGAGCAAAGATAGTAGTTCCTGTTTAGAACAGTTTGGACCATCTATGAAGATGGAAACAAATAAAAATATCCTATTTTTCCTTATGTGGTGAGGCCTAGAAATTAACTGTATTTAAGTTAAAGCCCATAAATTCAGTCTGAGTTCAGCGAAACTGTGCAAGGCTGAGAAATCGATTATTAATTTTTATTAATAAGCCTAAAATGCTTTATAACCTGCATATATTCACCTCTGGCACGATTGTTTGATACCATACTGTCGTTTACAGTTTGTACTGTCATTGATTGATGTTGAATGATCATCAAACAGCAAAGTAGGCTACAGACTGATTTAGATGATCGTTTGTTCTTTTAACTGTTGCTGGTTTGAGTCACGTGCACCTTCATTTAGTAAAGATCAAAAGAGACTAGCTTGTAAAAAGAGAGCTTTGCATAGTTTTTTAATTAAATTTGTTTACTTTTTAGTTCTATTTCCCAATACTTATC
The DNA here is from genome assembly GCF_018812025.1 of Megalobrama amblycephala. Taxonomy (NCBI): domain Eukaryota; kingdom Metazoa; phylum Chordata; class Actinopteri; order Cypriniformes; family Xenocyprididae; genus Megalobrama; species Megalobrama amblycephala. The sequence goes on along the minus strand of NC_063059.1, from coordinate 34,219,293 downwards.
CAGACCTGGTACTCAAATTACTCAAATCAAATTCCATGCTTTCTCAAACTGCGTAGGAACATACAACATAACAGTTTATTCACTGGTTATTTGTCTATGGTTCGTTACGTTACTTACAGATTTCTGCTAGTTCTAAATATAGATGAACATACAGATGAATAGGAACGGTAAAATTTATTTAAATGCATCAGCAAAAGAACAATTTTAAGAATTTGTCCTACCAGTCTGTGCCTCGTCTCAATAGTGAAGCTGTGGGTTGAAGTTACAGAAATGCATACTATTACTTTAAGTTTCCAAGCGATTTGTTGATAAATCGCAGAACAGCGATGACAGTAAGTTCCGAGTTTCATAGTGATTCAGCGTGTGAACTGAACGTGATATATGAGCCACTGTTTGCGTGTTTAACCACAAGGAAGCGGCACAGTAATTTATAACGGCAAGTCACAGAAACAATCCCCCGATCAACATTGATCCAGATGGAATGACTGAAAATTCAGGAAAGAAGACGAGAAGGATTTAAACTGTGCTTCTTGCGGGGTTGAGCCGATGGAGTGGAGAATGTGAGCCGGCTGGGAACTGGATCTGCACTGCGGCGCGGCTCCGGGCTTACTGAAGGCCTGCTGCGGCGGCCTGACGCTGGAAGAAGGCCCGTTCCGTCGCGGGAAGAGGCGGCATTGCCCGAGACTCGAGCTTGGTGCTCGGTTGCCTTATTGTCATTTTTCTATGACAGTAATGATTGAATGGGCCAGAGTATGGAAATACACAGAAGGATATCGCGGATGATTCGGACGTGGTGACAGGCCTCGGCGTTTTGGCATGCAGGGACCCGTTTGTTTGGGCTGACGCCCCTCTGAAATAATGCCGTTGGATTGGAGAAAAATTTTTCTTAAGGCCAGAGGATTGTGGCAAAGATTCCTCGAGGATGAAAGATTCTTCATCGGACGCGACTTGGGACATGTTAGGAACTTAGGGCGGGACCAAATTCTGGAAACTGTCGAGGATCCTTGGGTGAGTTTGACTGTGATTATATACAGGCCTGAACTCATGCCGATTGGGTAGATACGTTGATTACAGATTGTTGACAGCTGGTTGAGATGAGGTAATGATTAAGATGTTGTAATGATTGGGTATCTTATTTGACTTGTTCCTCCTGAACTACGTTTATAAAACATCATTTATCATAATATTTTGCTTGTCACCATCATTGAGATTCATACGCTGATTCTTGATGTCTGTGTGTGCCTAAAATCATTTTTTTTTGTGATAAGGACAACATCTCTAAAACAAAATGTTGTATTGATAAAGTTGATCTTCTGCTGTAGAATTACAGTGCTGCTGTAATCAATAATGAAAATCTAAATAAGATTGGGCTCTAAATGAGTTCAGTGATTCAGACCAAATAATGATTATGTGAAAACATAACCAACACCACCTGATCATCTTTTAACTTTGCTTGTCTGGTTGGTTTTAACACAGTTAAAACTGCCTAAACAAAAACTAATATTTAAAAAGTCAAGGGTCAAAAGCTCAACTAAAACAAACCCTGACCTTGATGATGGTAACTTAAAAATAGTGATTTTCTCCTTTGGTGATTCTGCTTGTTATCATCAGGTGTCTTCAGTAATGGTCAATCATCACTCAATTAAACACTTATTTATCTCATTAATTCTTCAGTGGGTGGAATAAAAATATGGCAGGACTTTTACTCTCTGACCAACACCATCTGATTATCTCTTATCTTTACTTGTTTAGCTGTTGTTACTAAGTCACAGTAGCCATACAAAATCTAATATTAAAAAGTCAAGGGACAAGAGCCCAAGTAACCCAAACCCCGATCTCCACGATGGTGACTTAATCATTGTGATTTTGCTTGTTAACATCAGGCATCTTCAATAATGGTCAATCATCACCCAATTGATCACTTAATTATCTAATTAACTTTAACACCGCTTCAGACTTTCCACCTCTGCTGGGAACGTTACTAGGAAACTAGGTGTCCTTAACACAAGTGGGGAACGTAAAATTTCTAGCGGTGTAGTTTCTTGTTTTATGACATGTTAACTTAAAAAATCATCATCTTGAGCAAAATAAGCAAGCTGCCATTAAGTACAATGTACATATTTTATTTTGAATATATACAAATGTAATTTAGCTACATATTGTAGTTTGTCAAGAGATTTTAAGCACCGTTTTTGACGAGTGCGCTTGTGCGTATGTTCTCTGGTACGTAAGAATGAGCCTATGTTTGAATCTGGAAATAAAGCAAAATAACAAAGAAAAAAGAGAATTAGTCCTTAGATGTATTGTCTGTAATTTCTATAGTAAAAAACCTAGCATTAATTCGATCTCAAACGGATTCATTTAAAGAAGTTATTACTCCACCACTTGCGTGACATAATTTACCAACATAGCTGATTGACAGGTTTAGTTAGTTGATTTGTTCAACAATGAATGTTATGGTAGTGAAATAGCGAGTTACGTTGTTGTATGAGAAACGCACCCCTGATGCAAACACAGCTGAAGTGGACTGATATCGTCTTGGTCTGGAGCGAGGTTACGTAAGGTGTGTTTACCTAATGTGAAAATAAGCAGGGCAGCCTAAAATCTGCCCCAATGGCTCTCCATGAGAGCATTCTGCAGTTCCATTTTTCACCACAGATTTGAACTAGGGAGGGCTCAGGACTCAGGGTCTGCAAGACTGCAAATATTACAGTTTACAGTTGAGCTTGTATTTTAATGAACTTTTTGAACACTCGTGGCACTCACATAATTTTCCCACTTTTATCCTTGTCACAGCATGGCGAAAGGGAGGGGGCGTTTGAACGGTCTATTAGAGCAATGGTTCTCAAACCTGTCCTGGGGACCCCCCACCACTGCACGTTTTGCATGTCTCCCTTATCTAGCACACCTGATTCAACTCATCAGCTCATTAGTAGAGACTGCAAGACTTGAATTGGGTGTCTGATGAGGGGGACATTAAAAATGTGCAGTGGTAAGGGGTCCCCAGGACAGGTTTGAGAACCACTGTATTAGAGTGTGGGGTAGGGTTGGGGGTGTACTTACAGTGTACTTGTACTTGTACTTGTACTTGTAGCCAATCCTCAGTAAGAGGACGGAGCTATCAAGGAGTGTGATCCTTTTGGGTAGGGGCAGGTTTGTTTGGGTTATTTTAAATATCAACAGCGTTTCTCAGAAATCACTTACTGCACCTTTAATATACAAACTTGCTGCTTGTTGTATGTAAGTAAAGCAAATGATACAACTTTATAATGCAATTCCTCTAATCAGGGCCGGAGTGGGACTAACTAACCTTAGACCGGCCCACTTTAATTCCCGACTGACTATATTAAAATAATGTAATTAAAACCTCAGAATATAAGTCTGCAATAGTGCATTGTTCTCTACAGCCTTGTAATTAATTGTATTTTTCAAAAATATCATAATTTCAAATACAGTGCAAATACAGTAGACTGTGTTGCTTCACAGTGAAGATTTATTAGAACAGTTAATAACAGTATTCTTTACAACAACACAAAGTAATGTTTAATTGATTGTATAATGTGAACCATTGATTAAAACTCTAGCCATTTAGTGACTGTAGTTAAAAGTGTTTGCTTTCCAGTAGATGGCAGCAATTGTCCACTAAACCCAGGCACATTTTTCATGTCTATTACTATGAATGAAACTGAGAAATGTAGACATAAAAGATTTAACATAAAAATGTTGCTATTTTATATATATATATATATATATATATATATATATATATATATATATATATGTAAATATGTAAGGCCCGCCTAATGGGTCCAATGACGGTTTCCCACAGGACAGGGAAGATTTAAGAGTGTATGCCTTTTCAGCGTCTCTGTGAAGTTCACTTAGTTTCACTCGTTTAATCTGACTCCAATTTCAAATGATTCTTATTCTAAGGGTTGTGTCTCCAATTAGAAATGAATCATTTGTTATGTATTAATTTAGATATTTGATTATTCTGAGTATCTCTTATTTTCAATTATTCTTTCATTACGGACCCATATCACTTAGAAAAGTCACTTCGGCCGTTTTAGTTCTTTTCACGATCACAAACTCGCCAGTTCTGGTCTTAGTCAGAGGGTGCAGAGTTTACTAAAGCATTTGAGTTGAACCGCCACATGCTTGTTCATACAAAAACACAGTTTTCTTAGTCACGATACTGCAACTTGCTAAGCCAGTTGATAAACAAAAATCAAAAGGTCCCATGATGTGCAACATGCTCCTTTCATTGAGCCTTTTCATTGCGGAAATATGGACTCCACTAATCTACCGGTCATAATGATTTCAGAAGAATCCAGAGTAAATCAAATATAACATTTTATTTGTCAAGTAAAAATATATCATGCCAATTACATTACAATTAGACAATTAGAAGCCAATTCAGAAATGTCAAATGCATAACATCGATTACTCAAAGAAATGCATATACACACAGTGATACGTGAATGTCTTCAGACATTCACCCATCTCTGTATGGGGGTTCTGGTTACAGAAGGTCCCCCCTGACTGCTTTGCACTTTACTTTATATACAGACCAGAACAGAAAGGATCATAAATATTTACTACACCAACTTCAATGCGATATTTTGTTTGTAAAGCATAAACGGTTGTATTTTTTTTTTCGAAAATGACCGATCGATTCGCTAGATAAGACCCTTATTACTCATCTGGTATCGTTTAAAGCCCTTGAAGCTGCACTGAAACTGTAATTTTGACCTTCAATCTGTTGGTAGCCATTGAAATCCACTGTAAGGAGAAAAATCCTGGAATGTTTTCCTCAGAAACCTTCATTTCTTTTCGACTGACGAAAGACAGACATGAACATCTTGGATGACATGGGGGTGAGTAAATAATCAGGAAAAGTGTATTTAAAAGTGGACTAATCCTTTAACATGAGGAGATACTCTATATAGGTGCAGCTTGGTTGCCAGACAGATAACATTGGTGGAGCAAATGTCCTGAAACGGGCTCCTGTGGTCCATGAGCGATTTCCCTTAAACAAACAAATGGTCCAGGTCAGGAATCTGTGGGGAGGGCTCATCTACCTCATAGCACCTCCCTAGAGCAAAGTGGATGGGGTGGAAATTGCCGTGCCTGTAAAATGTCTGATTTTTACCAGTAAAAAGGGCTTATGTTATTTATATGTAGCAATAATTCTGTATTTTCAGGTTCAGAATCATGAATATTTTTATTCTGGTGTCACCATTTTACTGCTTTAATAAGTTCTCTCTTAAGTTTTAGTTATCCTAATTTTTTTTAAATGTTAAGATTCAGTTTTATTTTTCAGTGACACACCCAATCAAATCTTCTAATTTGTTAATGTTTTGGAAGTAAATCTGTTATTTGAATTTCATTTTCATTTTTCATTTTTCAAAATATTGTGATACGTATCGTATTGTGAACCCAGTATCGCGATACGCATCAAATCATGAGCTGAGTGTATCGTTACACCCCTAGTAAAAGGCCGTCAGCCACATGAAAATGAAATGCTACTGCAAAAAAACTTTTGTGTAATTAGCTGTTCATTTGCTACCTTTTTGCTATTAGTGAACACCTAAACTTCTAATGGGCATGTCACTGTCAAGCTGTCAGATCCACCCAATTAGTTGTACTGCATAGGGAAAACCATCCCAACATTTACAGCACTCATTGAACATGCCAAAATGTATCCTTGCAAAACTGCTAATAGAGTTAATATATTGCAGCATAAAGTAGATTACAATGACTCAAATATCCCTGACACAGACATCAGGTTTTGTGGCAGCATGTGTCACTTAAAGACATTTCCTCCAAGCAAACAGAGATACTAAAAGATGTGTGAGCATTTTACATTGGATAAAAGCCTCCCTTTTACCCTGCTCTGACAGAGGGTACCCAACACCATATCAATCATAACTAACAGTTCATGAAAGATCACAACTCTGTCCTCTATTGCCAAATCATACACAAATGTCACATACGGTTAGATCTATGAACATTATTATAGCCCAAGTGGCTGTCGGCACACACAGTCTGGGGTGTGAAGTTCCTGGGATCATATTTCCATATTAACACAACAGAAAATGTTGTAATGCTGGATTTCATTTTAGAATGATTTCATTTCTGAATTTATATGACAGTGCCAAAATGTTTTGTGGGTGCACATAGCTAGGCCACACTGTAAAAAAAAAATCCTAATTTTGTGGAAAATAGCTGTGATTTTTTTTTTTTTATTACTGTCATTTTCTTTTCTTTTAAATTATACTGAAAACTCTGTAAAATTACAAACAATGTATGTAAATTAACAACTTAGAAGTACTATTTTAAGTATTATGATATTAATGAAAAATGACAGTAATTCACATTTTTTACACAAAATTTACTGTATTTCTTATTTTTATACAGTATTTTTTCTGTATTCTTAAATTACAAACAAATGCATGTAAAATTACAAAAATAATCAGTAATTAAACAGGAACAAAACAGTAAATGATAAAATGGTCAAATTAATGGCAGCCAAAAAAACATGTAAAATTAAAGTATAATAATAAAGCGAAAAACACTGTTATTTTACAGGTAATTCCTGAATTATTACGATCAAACATCTTCACTTTAATAAATAGGCCTATCATGAAAAAACGGTCAATGACTGGCAGCAGCGGCTGCCAAACAAAGACCTTGAAATTAAAGTCAAATATCCTAGTTTAAATAAAGCGCAAAAAACTTTAACATAAATTTTCTTTAAAGGTTAAAAGTTTTACAAGTATTTCCTGATTTGATTCAAATGAACATTAAACACTAATAGATCTCTCAAGATCTCAGCACTTATTACAGTCCAGACTTTATGGTTCTTATTGAGAATTAAGAAAGATTTAGATGTTGATGCCTTATTGAAAAAAGTTTGATGTCACCATTATGGAGGTCAGTGTTGGATTTAGTTGGACTCTTGACCCTTGACTTTTTCATGTTAGTTTTTCTCTGACTGCTTTAACTGTGTGTTTCTAATGCATGTTTGTTATAGCAATTGATGATATAGTTATCATGAAGTGGCCTGATTCACTGATATCACATAGTGTCAAATTTCTGAGTAAATTAACTGTTAATTTCATATGATTTAGGCTACTATAACTTTGTGATATTGTGGAATCATAACCTACTATTCTAAATTTTAAGTCTTTATGCAGAAAATGTTTTCAGCTTTAAGTTGGAAAACGATTTTATCTAGCCTTCTACATAGGTTATTTTGAGAACTCGTAAAATATTAAGCAGCACAACTTTTTCAGCATTGATAATAATTAATAAGAAAAGTTTCTTGAGTAGCAAATCCGCATATTAGAATGATTTCTGAAGGATCATGTGATCATCATTAGATGAACAAACAAAATGAAAAAAAAGGAGTATTTATGGGTGTGCTCCTAGCATGTGCTCCTTATAGGTGAGCCATAGTCACAGCCACAACACATTCACACAGTAGTTACTCAGAGCTAATAAGGAAAGTCATTTGAGCTTGTTTGTATCTACAGATAAAGGTGAGAGTGTGCATATTACATATGTAGCCACAATTGTGATGGGATGTAAAGTTTAAATTGTTTATATCAGACTTTTGTATAGTTTATTGAGCAAAATAATTTTTTTTTTTTTTTTTTTTTTGGATCATAGAGACATCAAGAATCGATATGTCAATCTCAACAATGGTGACAATCAATGAAGCTTTTTTGTGACTTTAGTAGCTTGTTTTATGACGTTCAGAGTTCAGAAGTTATGTTATGACACCGCCAATATGCTCTGTCCGTACATACAGTTTGTCTGTGGTGCAAAGTTCCTGGTATCATTTTCATATGAACACATCACAAAATTTTATCTAGCCTTCTACATAGGCTACTCGTATTTTGAATACCTCACATATGCTCTGACGGCACAAACAGTAGCTTGTTATGCCATTTTATTACTTTATTAGAATTTGCAACAGATTAAAGATATATTGGCTACATCGCTTAAATTATTGACTAAAATGTTATCTAAAGCGAGCACATAGACTAGATAAATTAATTCTCCATTGAAATCCAGCAATACAGCAGTTTCTGATGTGTTGTTAGGGAAATATGATCCCAGCCCATCAAGCAACTGTTTAACAAAATATTATAAAAAGCGAGCATGTACCCACAGAAGGCGACGTTCTCACAACGTTCCCTAAAAGTTCTCGAAACTGTGACGAAAATTCCGAACCTTTACAGAACATTTGGGACGTTACTAAAGCGTCCTCTTTTGGTAATGAAAGTGCTGCAGTTCAAGGTTCCTTATATGACTTTAGGGGGACTTTCTCTTTTGGTTATTTGATGGTCACATAAGAATATTACAAAGAGGACATTTGGGACGGTAACAGAACGTTCCCACATGGTCCTCAGTTGGTCATTTAATAACGTTCTTATAAAATACATTATAAATGTATTTAGTGCCAATTTTGATCAATTTAATCAATCTTTACTGATTAAAATAAAATCTTACTAACCCAAAACTTTTGAAAGCTAGTGTAAAGTACCCAACTAAGGTACAAAACATAAATAACCATACATGAATACACTGCAGAAAATGTCTAAGCGAAACAAAAACATCCTAAAAGTTTTACTCTGATAAGCTGAACTGAGCCAGTTTCCAGCCCAAGAAGTATTCCTCTGGGGTGTAAAACTGAAGACCAATGTTGAGAGCAAACTGAGGGCACAAGAGATAAGAAGAAGAGCAAAAAAGCCTGTAAAACTGTGTTTTGCTAAAAGCCCATACCATTGTAAAGTTTCCCTTTTTTGTTATACTAAAATGGAGCAAGAAAAAGCCCCCTTGTGTCCAGAAAAAGCTATTACACATGATTTGCATCAACAATTTATTATAAAATACAGTAACTCTTAATAACAGTAACACATTCAATCTGCTTATGTGTAATGAAGACTGCAGTTAACGTCATTACCAGTCTGTCACTGCAGGAGAAGTCTTTCTTATTTTTCCCCGGAGCCCAGTTAGCAGGACGTCCTGCTGCATCTGCAAAATGAGAGGAAACCATAACTGAGCATATATTATTGGGTCATTTTGGGCTGTGCTGAAAATAAAAAAAGAAGATAAAATTGTTGTTAAAACAACGTTTTCTGGTTGCACTTTATTTCAAGTGTGGGTATCTGCAGGTCGGAGTAATGGGTTAAAGGGAGGGGGCGTTTGAACGGTGTGTTAGAGTGTGGGGTAGGGTTGGGGTGTACTTACAGTAAGTACACAGTAGTATAAAGTAACTACATGGGTTAAGTTTAGGTTTATGTGGAAGAATAATAAAAAGGCTGCAAATAAAAATGCCATTAAACTACTCTTTAGTTCCATTAAATTGGCCTCAAATCAAAGTACTGAGTCTTGAATTGAATTGAGCTCACCTCCTACATAGAGCTATCAAGGGGTGTGATCCTTTTGGGTAGAGGAATGTTTGTTTTGGTTATTTTAAATATCAACAGCATTTCTCAGAGATCACTTACTACACATTTAATATACACAGGCTACTGTAACCAAACATGCTGCTTGTTGTATGTAAGTAAAGCAAAATTATACAACTTTATAATGCAATCCTTCTAATAAACAATTAAAAATAACCACAATAGTGATTCACCTTCTCACACAGATGTTCCCACATTCCAATAACAGGCTTTCTGTATATACCAGGGGCTGTGGAAACAGACACCTGAAAAACACAATGTATTCCCATTAGTAAATAAATAAGATAAGGGAAATACATCTACTACACTCAGTTTTCAAACTTGCAAACTTCAAAACTTTCATTCAAAATGTTTGGGGTCAGTAAGGTAATAAAGGTGAAGGTAAAGACATTTAAAATTTTACAAAAAAAAATTCTATTCCAAATAAATGCTGTTTTTTTTTTACTTTGTTTTTGAACCCTGAAAAAAAATCTATCACAGTTTCTATAAAAATATTAAGCAGCACAACTTTTTCAGCATTGATAATAATTAGTAAGAAAAGTTTCTTGAGTAGCAAATCCGCATATTAGAATGATTTCTGAAGGATCATGTGATCATCATTAGATGAACAAACAAAATGAAAAAAGGAGTATTTATGGGCGTGCTCCTAGCATGTGCTCCTTATAGGTGAGCCATAGTCATAGCCACAACACATTCACACAGTAGTTACTCAGAGCTAATAAGGAAAGACATTTGAGCTTGTTTGTATCTACAGATAAAGGTGAGTGTGTGCATATTACATATGTAGCCACAATTGTGATGGGATGTAAAGTTTAAATTGTTTATATCAGACTTTTGTATAGTATATTAAACAATATAATTATTATTTTTTTAACAAAATTTGTGTAGTTTTCTAAATATATGCAACTTTTTTTTCTCTTCTTATTTTCTGTCTATGTGTAGGACTGAAAACCAATCTGTATCATTTTTCTGCATGCACAATCTCTGGTTGAACAAACCTAGTGTTCAGACCCTGTACAACTGATTGTTAGTCAAGAGTGATTGATTTGAATTCACTTACTAAACAGAAGTAGTCCACCATGGCACGTGAACAGGATTACAACACTCTCATGTCTGGGCTGCAGGAGCTTGATTTCCAAGTGAATGCAGTGCCCAGCAATCTTGTACTAATAAGTGAACATGCCTTTCCACTTGCCATGAATCCAAGAGGTCAGGTGCTGATAGCTGCATCTCATTACGGTCAGGGACGTATTGTAGTGTTGGGGCATGAGGAATACCTAACACACTTTCCTGGCCTCATAGAGAATGCCGTAATGTGGCTCATGCCATGTACCGGTGATGCCGGCATTGTAGGGATCAAGGGGAGTTTACATTCAGTAGCTGACAACTTGAACAGCTGCTCTATCAAGACAGAGATAGGAGACTTTCGGGATGGATTAGCTATATATATCACAGATGCCTACAGTGTCGAGAACTGTGCAAAGGATCTGATTGCTTTCCTCAAAGCTGGAGGTGGTTTGATCATTGCTGGCCAAGCCTGGAATTGGTCTTATCATCATCCACAAGAAAACACTATAAGGAACTTCCCAGGAAACAAGGTGTGCAGTGTTGCAGGAATTTATTTCTCTGAACACCCACAAGAAGTTGGCAAATTTCCTGTTCCGAGTAATATCCCTTCTAATTGGCTTGCTGTATCGTAAGTTCAGCATACATTTCTGTTTTTTACCCATTCTTTAATAAACCATGCGTTTTACCATCTGTCTTGTCTTTTTTCAGAATAGGCAAAGACATAAAAGATGATCTAGAGTTCCTGCTACAAGGTGTGTCCGAGTTTGACACCCAAGGAAAGGCTTTAGCATCTGAGGTGATGGTGCACGGACCATTAGCATTTCCCATTGCGGTCACTCCGGCTGGAGAAGCATTCATTTCTGGTGCCTATTATGGACAAGGTCGAGTAATTCTGGTATCCCATGAAGGCTACCTGAGCTGGGACTCTCTGTCCACATTCATGATCAATGCTATCAAGTGGCTTGATGAGGGTCGGACGGGTGTTATTGGGATCCTACCCAGCCTCGAAGCAGCCCACACGGTACTGAGCAAATCCGGTTTAGATTGCCAGTTGACTGGCTTCAGAGAAGATCTGAGCGTCTACGTCTGCACTTCCTACAGTGATGCCAGTGTGCAGAGATCCAAGAATTTGTTGCTGAAGGCGGAGGTCTTTTGATTGGGGGTCATGCCTGGTATTGGGCCCAGACCCACCCTGGCTGTAATGTGATGACCGAATGCCCAGGAAATCACATTCTTAACAAGATGGGATTGAGCCTCTTAAGCAACACCTTGGGTGGAGGGTTATATGAGGCCCCAGAAATAGAGCATTGGTGTAGAGAGGGATACCACTTTCGTAGGATGCTGCAGCGATTTGCTGAACATGTAAGCCAGGGGCAAGAACTGACAGATCATGAACAGGGCTACTTGAAGCAGCTGGGCTGCGACTGTGCAAATTACCTTAGTATGCGTTCTTATGACAGTGCCACCTACACTTCAGTGCTCGCACTTCTTACTGACATAGTGAAGGAGGTAGGTGTTCCACAGGTGTCCAGTAATTGCCCCATTGAAAGTGCCAAAGACCACCTGATGCTCCAAATTGGGACTGAAGTATACAAAGTGTCGCCTAATCCTGATGACCTTCTTCCATACATCATCAAGGACAGACCCGACTTGCCCACTGTGTCTAATGCAAGAGTTCAGATCAGTGCAAACACTGCGGGTATGAAAGGTTTCTTGCCAAATGCAGAAGTACAATGCTATTCCTTGTTTAAGTTTTACAATTTCTGATCACTGTAAAATTACTTGTTTCAGCTGATGAAGAATGGATAAGCACAGGCTTATATCTTTCTCCTGGTATGAAGACATTCATAGAAATACCTCCAGAGATCGTTGGGAAAAATTGGCAGGTAATCAATAGTCTATATACATTTCATGTTTCCAATAAAGGAATAGTGCTGTATGTAATATACTGTCATTCTAGAAACAAATTTAATGCTCATAGGGCTTGGAGAGCATGTTATTAACATGAGGAGATACTCTATATAGGTGCAGCTTGGTTGCCAGACAGATAACATTGGTGGAGCAAATGTCCTGAAACGGGCTCCTGTGGTCCATGAGCGATTCCCCTTAAACAAAGAAATGGTCCAGGTCTGGAATCTGTGGGGAGGGCTCATCTACCTAATAGCACCTCCCCAGAGCAAAGTGGATGGGGTGGAAATTGTCGTGCAGGACTCAGTACAGGCTCCATACTTCAAATCTGGTAAGAATTCTGAATTAATATTCAGTGAGCATCACAGTAAGGTTTATATTCAGAACATTTAAAGGTATATGGTAAAACTTGTTTTGTCCCTCAGGAGAGACAAGTGTAGCTGACTGGGAGAGCAGCATCCGTTCGGCACCTGCCCCCTGGGCCGAACTTGAGTTTGAGAATATCATCATCGCATTAGAATCAGAGTTTATAAGGAATCTGGACTGCCCTGATGAGGTGGCTACACTTTGGGATACGATAATGAGAAGCATAGCTGACCTGGCAGCAAGACCTGCCAAGTTTCCCCGCAAGGAGCGGTTTGTTGCGGATGTTCAGATCTCTTACGGTCAGTGTTACTATTGCTGAAATAAAGAACTATCACAATTTCAACAGAATCATGCCATATTTATTAATTATATTCACACAATCCTAACGATAACACTGTTCCTCCTATTCCTCCCTCAGGTTTCATGCATGCTGGATATCCCATCATGATGCAATCCATCTCTGCCCCAGAACTAATAAATGTAGAGCGAGCCTATAAAAGTGGTCTTTGGGGACCCATTCATGAGTTGGGTCATAACCATCAGCTTGAAGTTTGGGAGTTCCCTCCGCACACCACTGAGTGCACCTGCAACCTGTGGTCAGTGTACGTACATGAGGAAGTGCTGCGAATGAATAGAGCTATTGCTCATCCCGAGATGACTCTAGAAAACCGCCAGGCTCGTATCAAGAAGTATTGCAGTGGCGGTAAGGATTTAAATAGCTGGAGTGTGTGGACAGCACTGGAGACTTACATGCAGGTACAAACTGACTGCGAATAAAGTTTTAACAGTTTGTTTATACAGTAAAATGAAAGGGTTTATAAAAATTGTTTGATAATGTACATTTTTGGTTACACCATCATTGCCATTATTGTAATTGTTTTAGGAGTGTTTAAAGCAAGAATGGGTTATTTGTGAGCATTGGAAGTGATAATTTACTCTTTTTTCAGTTAAGTCTTAAAAAGAAATGTGTAATTTAAGATCTTTAATGCGAAATAAACAAATATAAAAATGTAATTTTATGCAATTATTATAAAAATATAATTATATAAATATTTATACCCATATTTGTGTAGCCTTACACTCTAACCTTTTTCCTTTTTTTTTTTTTCAAGCTTCAGGAAAAATTTGGCTGGGATGCTTTTAAGAAAGTTTTTGCTGCGTACCATAATATGAGTGGAGTGCCAAATGACAATGCAGGCAAGATGAATCTATATGCTGAGACCTTCTCCAAGGTGGTCAACCTGAATCTGTGCCCCTTCTTCAAAGCATGGGGTTGGCCCATCCAGCCCAGCACAGAAGAGAAGATCTCTCATCTTCCTAAATGGAGTGACCATCCTATGAGCCAGTGCGCATAAGAACGTCTCAGATAGCTTTTAAAATTTGCAGTGCCAGATTTAATGTAATTGAGGGGTAAGATTAAGTATAAAAGATTATATGTGCTTATCTGGAGTTTCATGGACATTATTGTATTCATGAGCAATTGATTCATGTCAATGTGAGGCAAAAAAAACAAAAAAAAACACACACACACAAAAAAAAACTTATAAATATAGTTTTAAAAAATCTGAATATTCTTGTTTTACTAAAATGTGTCTATAGGGTAAGTGGGTTAAGGTTAAGTACAGTATAACCTGAACATGCATGTTAAAAACACAACATATACATAAAAACTAAATCTTGGCCTGGTCCAGTTTGGTGCTGAAGGGGAAAATATATTTAGTAATTTTTGTTTACAGATCACTTATATGCCTCAGTGGTCTTTTGACTTTATACTGTATGTGATAGAGGCCTTTCATGGTGTAGGGGTAACAAAACCAATTCTTTTTGCTTTCACACTGTTCCTAGATTTTTCAATTTGAAAAACAAGAAGAAAAATGTTTTGTACAAGTTTAAATGTATGGCAGCAAAGAATGATGACTACTGATGACAATGTAGCAGTCGCCTCAATGCTTTATTGTTTTGTATAATAACATGTTCTGCCTCATATATTTGGAATCATGCAACTGTCAAATTAAAGTGATGCTGGGACAATCCTGTGTGAAGTGTGAAAAATATCACATACATTTAACAATATAACCAATGTCTCTCTACAGATAAAGGTGAGTGTGTGCATATTACATATGTAGCCACAATTGTGATGGGATGTAAAGTTTAAATTGTTTATATCAGATTTTTGTATAGTATATTAAGCAATATAATTATTTTTTTAACAAAATTTCTGTATTTTTCTAAATATATGCAACTTGTTTTTTTTCTCTTCTCATTTTCTGTCTTTGTATACGACTGAAAACCAATCTTTATCATTTTTTCTGCATGCACAATCTCTGGTTGAACAAACCCAGTGTTCAGACCATCAACCGTCAAGAGTGATTGATTTGAATTCACTTACTAAACAGAAGTAGTCCACCATGGCATACTAATAGGTGAACATGCAGCTGCTTTGAGTATTTTGGGTGACGCTCGATACCGCTGAAGTTCATTTCTAAACCTTTTTAAATTAAGAAATGGAAGGACACACTTTTCTCAACATTACCTGTCTAGATACATACTTAAAAATAAATATACATATATTGAATTTTTTTATTCTGTTCACTTTATTTAAACAACTTATTTTGATTAAACACCATTGTATTTAATTGCTTCATATTAAATTGACTTGAAACAATTACCTTTTGACTTAACTTGATGTTTTCATATTAAAATAACATGTTTCAATCAAGTAAATCCAACCAGGACTCAATTAAATAGGACTTTCACTTCCCATCATGCTTTGCAACGGGGCTGAGCTGGGAGAATAAATGTTGAAGTAAAGTGCTTGAAGTGCTAAAGTTTTTTGCCAGATGAGAAAATGGAGAGACTCTGTAATGTTTAAGTCTACTGTAAAGAATATTTACTATGGTAGTGCTCTGGATGAAAACAGTATCACTCCTAGACTGCCAGCACAGAACAGTACATCACAAAAATTAAAATCATAAGATTAAACAAGAAGCATTAATTGTAGGATTATTTAATAAAAATCAATTTATATGAAAACTAATTATTTTATTTAAACTAAAATCATTCAAGTTAAATGAACACAGTTAATTCTAGTTTGTTTAACATTGTTGATTTTATTGGGTTTTACTTGTTTCAATCATGTGGAACCTCTGTCCATGATTGAATTGAGTTGGTTGGACAACTGTTTTACATAGAGTCTTCCTTAGTCAGTTGTGTTGTCACAACTCAAGGATTTTGCATAAATTAAAAATAAATTTTGTTAATAAAATGTTAATAAAAACTAAGTTGGTTGTGTGGACCCACTGTCCATAATTGACTTGAGTTAGTTTAAAGTATCATTTTTATGAGTGTACATACATACTCCAAATTTAGACTAGATTTATACAAAAATAATCAATACTTTGTTTTACATTTTTTCTCTTTTTAAAGATATTTTGCTGTTCTGTTGTGTGTATGGTCAGTGATTATTTTATTCTGATATGTATATTTATAAAATTATTTCATTATAAAAACAAACAAATTAGGCCGTGTTTAATTTTGTTCATTATTAGACCCTTTTATTCTGTTTTACTTCAACAAAACAACGGTTTTCGATGATTAAACACCACGCGGTCTGAACTGAAGCTGGAATGATTTGTTCTAAAAGTTGGCGTAGATACAAAAAGGAAGTAAAAGTAAACTAGTTTTGACAGGAGCCAAAGGTGTGTTCTATTAAATGTGGGGTCTTTATTAAATTAAATTAAACACAGATAACAGTGCTTTGCATTTCAGGCACTTGCACTTATTAAGGAAAAAATTCCTTTAATAAAATTACTATCTTCCATTGTCTTCTTGCGCATTACTTGTCAGTAAATTGCCAATTATTTGTCTTGAAACCATATCATCTGTAAATAACACCCATTTTCTGTTAATGATGGTAAATGAGGAACATCAGTCTTATCAGGCACTGAATTTCTGATCATTAGAACAACAGGCTTTGGAATACATAACCCTGTCAAAGCTGTGCCTTCTGCTAAACTCTCTCTCTCTCTCTCTCTCTCTCTATATATATATATATACAATTAAATAATCTGCATCTGGCTTCATAAATGCTTTCCATCAAGAATATGTGTCTATTTGTAATCACCGGTAACTGTTCAGAGGCAGGAGGAAAAATACAAGAGACCAGTAAAAGGATGTGAAGTTTTAGATGCAAACTTTAATACAATCATATTAAATAATAGGTTAAAAGTATAAAACATCAATTTTCAGTAAATAGTATAGAAAGCATCTGGTAGACACATTCACAGCATCTATCTCTTCTGTAGTCAGACTTTCTGAGTTTACTGAAAGTAATAAAAAAAATATTAAAAAGTTATACTGATAAATGAATGACATTCTCCCATTATAATAAAATAATCTGTCTGTATTGCACAATAAATCTCTTATTCACAATTTTTATGGCTTGTTTCAGTTTCATCACTTCTTGTAGTGTATATTGAGTGTTATACCATCATTGTATGTCATTGTACAGTATCTAGTGTATCCAGAACAATTCCAAATTGCTTATGGTGACTCTCAGCACTCATGGGCCACTGATTATAAAATTGAGTATTAAATTACAAAAGTTAGATAAGTTCTGATATAAGTTCAGGTCCTGTAATAGATCATCGTGGGAAACTGTAATTGAGAATAACAGACCTACAAAAAGATAAAAACAAGAAAATGTTGTGAAGTCACACACTCATGTCAGTGTGATCGCTATGTGTTTCTGTGTCTTCAGTCTCTGTGTCTTCAGTCTCTGTGTATTCAGTCTGAGTCTTCAGTCTCTGTAGCTCCTTATTCACCATCAGCTGATCCTGAAACACAGTCACATATGAGTATGAGACATTACTGCTGTCACATCACATCAGAAGATCATTTCAGAAAAAACACAGCCAGAGATGTTAGTATATTCATATTACAGCCAGAGATATGAATGAAAAACTGCTAATAGATTAATAACAGCAAATGATAAACAACTCTCTCTTTATCACTTACACACAGAAACACTGTAAGAGATTAATTTATTCATATATTTATAGTAGGGGTGCAACGAATCGTGGTTGATCCGTGATCTGTACGAACCAGGCGCCACGGTTTGGAACGCATGTGATTCGCAGATTAACCATAATATAGTGAAAGTTTATTATTTGATGTGTTTGTAAGTTTGAACAATTTAAAACACTCAAGAATTTTTAAACAATTTAAATGCAAGAAGAGGCACAATTCGCAATCGCATTTTGTTTTCTGTGCACACACACTCAAAGCATGCACGCTCACAGAGGCGCCTTTTGGATGGCGCAAGAACACACAATAGAGCACTATTTCGCAACTCTTTGGGCTTGAACGGATACATACACATAAAATGATCTCCAAATCCCCGTCTTGACAAGTATTCTTTTATATAGCTGGTTATAAAGTCTTAAGTGAACCTAAAGAGCTGAGATAACTTGAGATAACTCAGATGTGTTTCATCATATTGGTTCCATGCATTTATTGACAGCAGCCTAAAAATATCTGCTATGTCATTAATTGTCAAACAACAAAACAACTTACACTGCGTTCCAAATTATTATGCAATTGACATACCAGTAAGACTTCAGTGCAATAAACATTCAGATTTTAGTTTTTCTAAGAAAATGTTTGTTTGTTTGTTTGTTTATTTATCCATGTCTTTTTAGATAACTGGTATCAATCTCAGACAAAATAATTTGCCAGATCTATGGAAACCCTACTTAGAGGTTGTTCCACATTATTAAGCAAGTCACAGTTCTCATGCAATATGGAGAGGAAGAATGAACTTTCTGAAGATGAAAAGCATGAAATGGTGCAATGTTGTGCAAAAGGCATGAAAACAACTAATATTGTGTGAAACTGAATGGAGATTATCAAATTATCATAAGATTTCTGAGTGATTAGAGCACAGCAGAACTCGGTCAGATAAAGGCTTATTAATGAAAGTTCCTATTAAAAAAAATTAATTGTATTAAAAGGGCAGCTATAAAAAAAGCCAGTGTTGAGCAGCAAACAGCTATTTGAAGCTGCTGGTGTCTCTGGAGTCTTGAGGGCCTCACCATGCAGGCTGGCAGTTGTGCGTAAAGATGCATTTTAGACACCACTAACCAAACCTAACCATGTGACCTCTAAGTAGGGTTTCCATAGATCTGGCAAATTATTTTGTCTGAGATTGATACCAGTTATCTAAAAAGACATGGATAAATAAACAAACAAACATTTTCTTAGAAAAACTAAAATCTGAATGTTTATTGTACAGAAATCTTACTGATTTGTCTCTTGCATAATAATTTGGAACGCAGTGTATAAATGATTAATCTATATTTATTTTATACAGTGAACACTATGCATGCAGTGTAATTACAATTATATTTATATTTATATTAATTATTACATTTCTGTACCTGAACACCAGGCTACAGTTAGACCTAACTATAACTGTTCTATAGTATTTTTCTGTTTTAATTTGTATATTATTATTTCTACTGTCTATTCATTTGTCTTTAATAATGTTTGAGTTTTATTAGTTAGGAGTTTTTGCTGTGGTATCAAATAACTTAAAGTGTTCTTTAAGTTATAAATGGGAAGCAAAGCTACATTTTTATAAAAAAAATGTTTTTATTTTATTTATTTATTTATTTATTATTTTTTTTTTTGCTGATCAGAAAAATGATTCGATCCGTGACTCGAAAACCATAATATGATCCGAACCATGAGTTTTGTGATCCGTTGCACTACTAATTTATAGATCAGTCACATCACAGAATTAAACTCTAAAACAGAGACTAAAGTGGAGCTGAATTATTATCTTATATTCTCCAGTTACACACATATGAGGTCTGTTATTAAACTTGAGTAAATTTAAAGGCATTAAGTAAAAATATACTCACAATAATATAATGTCTCCAGTTTATAACATGGATCATCCTTCAGATCAGAGAGCAACTTCACTCCTGATTGTCCTATTTTATTCCATGACAGATTCAGTTCTCTCAGGTGTGAGGGGTTTGATCTCAGAGCTGAAGCCAGAGCAGCACAACCTTCATCTGTGATATCACAACATCTCAACCTGTAGAGAACAATGAATTGTAGTTCAAGTGTCTGCAGATTATTCACTCTGGTCTCAGATCAGGAGAGGAGATATAATGACAAGCATTGCCACATACTGCTGCTGACAGAATGAGATTCATGCAGGTTGATGCTGTCACGTGCTTCAGGACTGAACAGACACACAGAGTTGAATGTGAGATATTGTTTCATACCGATTTAAGGATGGATCTGACTGGAGAAACAGTCACTTGTTCCTCTAATACACTCCTACAGGAGGACATTTGCTTCACAGGATCCATGTGTTCCCCATTACATATCATTTATTAACTCTTGTCATAATTGTGTCATGTTTGGTCTCATCTGGCAGCTTATAAAGTGAATTGAAATGTGGTGAACTCAATAGAGATATCCAGTGTCCTAATGTACAATGTAAGAACTATTGCCTTCACATGTATTGAGATCATGTTCCTCCAGATCATCACCAATTTACCTACAGGTTACAGCTCTACACTGTTATTTTTAAATTCATGCCATGCTTTATGACATCTATGAGAACACAATGAGTTCAGAAGAATTTAGAACAAGAAGAAAATAAGGTGACAATTAAAAGAGAGGAGCAGGTGAAGGAGTATTAATCATCATTTGCGCTGAGATTTAGTGTGTTTACTGAGCATTTATTTTACAAGTTGATTTTAGTTTTAGAATTTACATTTAATGCCAAGTCTTGCTGAGGACAGACGTGTGAATATTAGTGAGATGATCTTACCACAGTTTCTCCAGTTTAAAGTGAGGATCCTCCAGTACAGCAGAGAGAAGTTTCACAGCTGAATCTCCTATTGTATTCCAAGACAGGTACAGTACTCTCAGGTTTGAGGGGTTTGATCTCAGAGCTGAAGCCAGAGCAGCACAACCTTCATCTGTGACTCCACAATCAATCAACCTGTAGAGAACAATGACACACTCTTCACCGTCTCAGTTTAGATCAGATAAGTTCAGCAATGGATCCATTATTAAAGACAAAGCAAAAACTTAACACGTGTGATAAATCATTGAGATCTAAAACGTCACAGAGTACAAAACATGATGTGTTTGTGTGTGTGATTTTACAAAATTAAAAACAATACTTTAGAAAGTGTCAATGCAGAAAGATGAACATGATGAACAGTGAGAATGAATCCAGCATGTTCTTCATTTCTCAGTTCTGACTGTTGAGCTCGAGTCTGTTTAAAGTCAAGAGACTGAAATGTTGATTGTGTTTGAAAGTGTGTACTTCAGTGTGACTCTCAGTCCTGCAGTATCATGTGACTGAGGAGCAGCTCATGTGTTCAATCATTTACAGCTCAATCAGCTGAACTCACAGCAGCAGAAAGAGGCTGAACACTTCAAATATACTTTACACTGTGATTCATGTGAGAGTCAAATATGATCTTACCACAGTATCTCCAGTTTACAGTGAGGATTCGCCAGTATATCAGACAACAGATTCACTGATTTTCCTAGTTTATTCCCAGACAGATCCAGTTCTCTCAGGTGTGAGGGGTTTGATCTCAGAGCTGAAGCCAGAGCAGCACAACCTTCATCTGTGATATCACAGTCCCTCAACCTGTAGAGAGATCAAATAGCATAATAAATAGTTAAACACAAAAAAGCTATCCAACAACTGTCAATTCCAATATAATTTAACAATGCCAAATTCTTATCCAAGTTTCATGGTCAAATTCATACTAATAAAAAATGTTAAGATTGAATTAAATTAATATTTATGTATTTATTAACTTTAAACCAAGGGTCTTCAACCAGGGGTCTGCATAGGTACTGCAGGGGGTCTGACAATAAAGCAATAAGCCCCAAGAAGCCATGGTTTACCGTGAATTACCGTGAACAGTTAAGGGGCGTTGTTAGGCTTGTTAAAGATTGTCTTTATGAGCGAGTCACTCAGTTGCAAAGACCTTTATATTGTAACTTGTTGTGAATACGGAACAAGACGCAAATGACAAATACTTTGACTAGCGCTATCAATGTCAGCAGGGCACAAGAAAACCCATTAAATGTTAAAAGGACAAGATCGCAGCGGACATTCAAACAGGTTTTTTATTATGAATATAGGACTGACCTGAAGGAAAATGCTAAATCTGAATGCAGGTAACACACTTGATATATCTCTCTCACAATACTCTTCTACATACTACAGTAAGCTTCAATGAACAAAATCAATTAAGAACAAACATATGTTTACGTTGCTAAGAGTGATTGCTAAAACAGACACAGCAACATACACACTCAGTGGTGCAGCGATACTTATGTAATACTGTCAGCTATATGTTTTCAGGAATTTTACAGCGGCTTCGAACGCGGCTCAACCAATAAGAATCAAGGGCCGGAACTATCCGTTTTATAATTAATGTTTGATCACAAACCTTTTTTAGTTAAAAATTAAAACATGGGTAAAAAACAAAGTCTAATATAAATATACGCACCCTCAGTTGATACTGTAATAATATATTGGCGAAACAGGTTCGGCAATCGCTCCAGTGCTCTTTTGTGTTTGCGCATGGGAGAACATCAAATGTTTCTGTTTACAATGTGTTTTTGCAGCGGTAAGAAATGTAGCCAATCACAGACATGTTTGTCGATCTCTTGAACGCAATGGCCAATCAGAGGAGTTTCATTTAGTCAGAATCCACTCACTGCTCAAAACGCTGGAGTTTTTTGTTCAGAGCTGAGTTCTGCACGCTCATGAATCCTCTCATTAACAAACAAAGACACGAAGTAAGAAATAATTTATTCAGTGTAGACAACTTTTTTGGTTATGATGGATGTGGCGAGCAGGGCGGGCGAGAGCCGTGAGGGAACGGCGCGAGGCCGGTGGCGCGAGAGTTAACGAGCTACACCTGGGAGGCGCACTGGCCTTGAGTCTCTCACGGAGGATCTCCGGGAGCATAAAAGGAGGAGCGACGACAGTGAAGGACGAGAGAGGACCAGGCCTGGACTTTATTTTATGTTTTATTATGTTTGTGTGGCCTGCAGACGTCCACGAGGGTCTGCCAGCATTACTTTCATTTTGTATTTGTTTATTTTGGAATTAAAGTTTTGTTGAATGTTCGCCGGTTCCCGCCTCCTTCTTCCCACATCTACGAACTGTGTTACAATGGAACTTTGTGAGATCATGACCTGAGATGAGTGACAGCTTTTTAGAGATTGTAAAGGAAGCACTCTTTCAAGGCTATAAACAATCCTTTGAATAAAAGTTTTGTTTTTCCTGCTGAGAGGAGCAATGGCCAATTACACGCTGCAAAACGGCATGTCAAAATAGATACAATGTAAATGCAGACAACTTTAGTCAACTTTAAGCCAAAGATAAAGTAAATGTTTAATCGTCCATCTGACTAGTAATATTAAAATGTATGACTCTGCTATGTTAACCATACATACAGTTTTTAGGAGATTTGAGCAACTTGATAAATGGGCTGTTTCTCCAGTGAAGTGATTGTTCTCATTGATACGTACTGTACTGATCTGGATTCTTTAATCACAGGCAGCAGCTTCTGAAAAACTTTCATATCTTCAGTTTCATTGTTTCCTACAACAAACTTCTTGAGATCAAACTCATCCAGGTTTTTCTCTGATGTCAACAACACAAAAACTACTGCTGACCACTGAGATGAAGAGAGTTTGACTGCCTTTATTGATCCAGATTTCAGATACTGTTGTATTTCCTCCACTAGTGAATGATCACCCAGTTCATTCAGACAGTGGAACAGATTGATGGACTTCTCTGGAGAATCAATGATCCTGATCTTCATCTTGATGTACTCAACTGTTTTCTCATTGCTGTCAGATATGCTACTTGTCTGTTTCATTAGTCCTTGAAGAAGAATCTGATTAGACTCCACTGACAGACCCAGAAGAAACCGTAGGAAAAGGTCCAGATGTCCATTTTTACTCTGTAGAGCCTCATCCACAGCTCTCTGATGGAGATCAGATAATGAAACATGTTCTGATGAATTCAGTTGAAACCAGTCCTTAACTTTAAACCACAGGCTCTGTTTGTTGATTTGGTCAAACACATTTATGTTGTTGTTTGTACAGGAGATGTGCACATATAGAGCCGCTAGATGTTCCTGAATGCTCAGATGAACAAAGCAGAAGACTTTCCCCTGATACCAGCCAAACTCCTCTCTGAAGATCTGAGTGCACAATCCTGAGTACACCGATGCTTCTGTCACATCAATGCCACACTCTCTCAGGTCTTCCTCATAGAAGATCACATTGCCTTTCACAAGTTGCTGAAAAGCCAGTTTCCCCAGTTTGAGGATCATGTCTTCATCTGTCACGTTCTTCTCAAAGTCCTTCTCATGTTTGATGTTGGTCTGAAGGATCAGGAAGTGTGTGTACATTTGAGTGAGAGTTTTGGGAATCTCTCCACTCTCTGCTTCGCTCAGCATCTTCTCTAGAACAGTGGCTGAGATCCAGCAGAACACTGGGATGTGGCACATGATGTCGAGGCTCCTTGATGACTTCAGGTGTGAGATGATTGTATTGGCCAGACTCTGATCACTGATTCTCTTCCTGAAATATTCCTCCTTCTGTGGCTCATTGAAGCCTCGTACCTCTGTCACTCGATGGACACACTCAGAGGGGACGAGATCAGCTGCTGCTGGTCTGGAGGTGATCCAGATGAGAGCAGAGGGAAGCAGATTCCCTGTAATGAGGTTCGTCAGCAGCATGTCCACTGAGGCTGATTCACTTACATCACACAACCTCACATCGCTCTGAAAATCCAGAGACAGACGACACTCATCCAGACCATCAAAGATGAACAACACTTTATATTTGTCACTGGATATTTCCATTTCTTTTGTTTCAGGGAAAAAGACATGTAGAAGATCTGAAAGACTGAGTGTTTTGTTCTTTATCAAATTGATCTCTCTGAAAGGAAGTGGAACTATGAGCTGGACATCCGGATTCTCTTTCCCTTCAGCCCAGTCCAGGATGAACTTCTGCACAGAGACTGTTTTTCCAATGCCAGCGACTCCCTTTGTCAGCACAGTTCTGATGGGTTTGTCTTGTCCAGGTAAAGGTCTAAAGATGTCATTGCATTGGATCGGTGTGTCCTCTATTGCTACTCTCCTGGATTGTGTCTCAATCTGTCTCACCTCATGCTCATTACTGATCTCTCCACTCTCACTCTCTGTGATGTAGAGCTCTGTGTAGATCTCATTCAGGAGTGTTGGGTTTCCCTGCTGTGCTGTTCCCTCATACAGACACTCAAACTTCTTCATCAGATTTGATCTAAACCTGTTGAGGACTTCATGGCTGTAAAATTAAAATACCTCAATTATTAAATGAGTTGATAAGCACAAAGTCATTTTTGTATTCTGAAAAATCTTTTACAGTAACATTATACCTCAGATCAGTCTGTGTATTCCCACTCGGAAAATGTATTTGATGACCTGTAGACCTGTCACTCCTCATAGACACACAGCTGGGCTCTGGTTCTGATCTCTTCTGATCAACTGAACTGTAACAGAGAGAGATTAAAGTGTTTCTATCTTTGTGATGGTTCTTCATGAGGCTCTTGTTTGTTCTGAGCAGTTAAACTAAGCTCTGTTCTTCAGAAAAAATTTCCAGGTCCTGCATATTCTTCAGTTTTTCAGCATTTTTTGCATATCTGAACCCTTTCCAGCAGTGACTGAATGATTTTGAGATCCGTCATTTCACACTGAGGACAACTGAGGGAAGTTTCAAACATTCACTGATGCTCCAGAAAAAAACATGATGCATTAATAGATGGGGGTGAAATTTGGAATTTGAAGATCAAGGTAAATTGTGTTTAATTTGTCTTCCGGGAAACATGCAAGTATCTTCTCTTGCTTCCGAAGGGCAGTACTAAATGAAAAAAAAATGATATTCAAGCGAAAGAAGAAAAATTTGGACCTCTTCATCCTGTTCAAAAGTTTTCACCCCCCGACTCTTAATGCATTGTGTTTCCTTCTGGATTATCAGTGAATGTTTGAACCTTTTTTAAAGGTCCCGTTCTTTGTGATCCCATGTTTCAAACTTTAGTTAGTGTGTAATCTTGTTGTTAGAGTATAAATGAAGTTCAATGCCAAGCGAGATATTTTATTTAACAGAAGTCGCCTACATCGAACGGCCAGTTTGGACTACATCCCTCTACTTCCTTCTTTAATGACGTCACTAAAACAGTTTTTTGACTAACCTCCGCCCACAGGAATACACAAGCGTTGCGTTTGTAGAGTGTGTTTGTCGCCATGTCGTCGAAACGCTGTTATTTTCATCCCGCAGTCCAATCACCGGGTCTGATTCCGGCTCAAATTGATAGGGTAAAATTAAAGACATGTTTACAATAACACATGCATCTCCATGTTATGGTAAGAGGCGTGACTTTTCCGGGCACAGTGCGCTCAGAGCTGTCGAATCACAACACAGGAACCGCTGGCACAATCAGAACTCGTTACGTATTTCTGAAGGAGGGACTTCATAGAACAAGGAAGTCATCAGCCCGTTTTTATGACAGTGGAAACAGCGGTATACAGATAAGTAAATTATGTGAAAAATACTGTGTTTTTTTACACGCGAAACATGAACACATGTTATATTGCACACTATAAACACAATCAAAGCTTCAAAAAAAACACGAAAAACGGGACCTTTAATAGTTGTGTTTGAGTCCCTCAGTTGTCTTCCATGTGAAAAAATGGATCTCAAAATCATTCAGTCACTGTTGTAAAATATGCAAAAGATGGTGGAAAACTGAAGAATTTTTGGGACCTGGAGATTTTTTCTGAAGAACAGAGCTCAGTTTAACTGCTCAGAGTAAACAAGGGACTAATGAGGAACCATCACAAAACAAACAAACAGTCGTACATCATCCAGGTAACCACACACAGTCTTGAGAACCAATGGTTCACATACTTATGAATGGGGTTATTTTAATAAATGTAGCTATTTTTTTTGTCTTATGGATTATATGTGAACATCTTTTATGTAAAATATCTTACTCAGGACAGTACTAAATAAAAAATAACATGCATTTTGTATGATCTCTCTTATTTTGTTAAAATGTTGCACATTTTCACAGATTCTGCAACTATATATGTATTTTTGTTGGTTTTGAATAAAATAATTTAAAGCATTCACTTTAAAGTTTTTTTTTTATTATTTACACTATGTTGACAAAAAAACTGTACATTTAACCAAGCACTCATGTGTCTCTGTGATCAACACTATATACATTAAAATATCAGATAAAGATAACAAATAACTACAATGTATAACAATAATTTTGCATTATCAGAATATTGTTCTGATAACACAAAATGCCATACAATAATCATAATTTTATAGAAATGTTATACCTGAGATCAGTCTGTGTATCTCCACTCTTAAACTCTATTGGCCGATCCAGAGACCTGCCACTCCTCATAGACACACAGCTGGGCTCTGGTTCTGATCTCTTCTGATCAACGTAACTGTAACAGAGAGAGATTAAAGTGTTTCTATCTTTGTGATGGTTCTTCATGAGGCTTTTGTTTGTTCTGAGCAGTTAAACTAAGCTCTGTTCTTCAGAAAAAATTTCCAGGTCCTGCATATTCTTCAGTTTTTCAGCATTTTTTTCATATCTGAACATTTTCCAGCAGTGACTGAATTATTTTGAGATCCGTCATTTCACACTGAGGACAACTGAGGGACTCAAACACAACTTCTAAAAAAGGTTCAAACATTCACTGATGCTCCAGAAAAAAACATGATGCATTAATAGATGGGGGTGAAATTTGGAATTTGAAGATCAAGGTAAAATGTATTTAATTTGTCTTCCGGGAAACATGCAAGTATCTTCTCTTGCTTCCGAAGGGCAGTACTAAATGAAAAAAAAAATGATATTCAAGCGAAAGAAGAAAAATTTGGACCTCTTCATCCTGTTCAAAAGTTTTCACCCCCCGACTCGTAATGCATCGTGTTTCCTTCTGGAGCATCAGTGAATGTTTGAACCTTTTTTAATAGTTGTGTTTGAGTTCCTCAGTTGTCTTCCATGTGAAAAGATGGATCTCAAAATCATTCAGTCTCTGTTGTAAAATATGCAAAAGATGGTGGAAAACTGAAGAATTTTTGAGACCTGGAGATTTTTTCTGAAGAACAGAGCTCAGTTTAACTGCTCAGAATAAACAAGGGATTAATGAGGAACCATCACAAAACAAACAAACAGTCGTACATCATCCAGGTAACCACACACAGTATTGAGAACCAATGGTTCACATATTTTAATATAATGTATTTTAATAAATGTAGCTATTTTTTTTTTTTTTTTGTCTTATGGATTATATGTGAACATCTTTTATGTAAAATATCTTACTCAGGACAGTACTAAATAAAAAATAACATGCATTTTGTATGATCTCTCTTATTTTGTTAAAATTTTGCACATTTTCGCAGATTCTGCAACTGTATATGTATTTTTGTTGGTTTTGAATACAATAATTTAAAGCATTCACTTTAAAGTTTTTTTTTTATTATTATTTACACTATGTTGACAAAAAAACTGTACATTTAACCAAGCACTCATGTGTCTCTGTGATCAACACTATATACATTAAAATATCAGATAAAGATAAAAAAATAACTATAAACAATGTATAACAATAATTTTTCATTATTAGAATATTGTTCTGATAACACAAAATGCCATTCAATAACCATAATTTTATAGAAATGTTATACCTGAGATCAGTCTGTGTATCTCCACTCTTAAACTCTATTGGCCGATCCAGAGACCTGTCACTCCTCATAGACACACAGCTGGGCTCTGGTTCAGATCTCTTCTGATCAATTGAACTATAACAGAACAGATCTTTTATGATAATAATCACTTTAAGAAGGTCTTAAAATCAAACATCTTTTTGCATTATAACAAAAATCTTCTGACCTCTTCAGGTGATTTAATCTAGTGTTTATTCACAGTACCTGCATCCTGGAGAAAAATCTTCATGTCTGGATGTTTGTGTGTCATCCATGATGAATCTGAACAGTTGAAACAAAATCTGATCTTCACCACTGACTCTGAATGAAAATTACAAACAAACACAATAATTAAGCTCTCCTCCGACTCTTGGGATCAAGAGACACAGTGTTCACTCACATGTTGTAACAAAAATGCTAAAATGTTACAAAACGCATTTCAAATATTTACGTCCTTCACAGACATTAACGCGGCGGTCACATGTAAGTCTCGTGACTGAAACACTCACCCTGATCAACATTTAATTACATCGATTAAAAAACAACCTCCACCATTTCTATCAAGTATCTACACATAAATTCATGACTTAGCTTTTATAAAGGTTCCTATAGAAAAATTATATTCCTGTAGAATCGATTATGGTTGTTTAAATGGTGAAACATCAACTCTGCACATTTACTTTCACTTTTTATTTGTGACGCGAGCCATGAAGACATAATGTTACGCGCTCGAGCTCAAACCATATACGTCGCAGCGGGGCACGTATTTTATGAATTTGTCCCTAATTAAATGATTACATGCATTCGCTTCGTATGATGTTAGCTTACAGTATAACATGGCAAACTTCTTGTATATTCCCAATGGAGCGTAAGGGACCGCCTGAAAACTCCAAACTCAGTGGAAAAATGTGAGCGCTGTCCAATTATTCATAATGATCGTTACGTATTTAGGATATCACAGATTTCTATACTTTTTTAAACTACAAGTCAATCTATTGAACCTTTTACACGGATTTTGATCTATGAGATGTTGTGGACAACATTAGTATTAAGGCATCTCTCATTCCAATTGATATAAATGGCTTCTCGTTTATAATTTGCTATTAGTGAGAAAAATAAATAAATGGCAAAATAGTACAACTTTCACCACGTTCAGTGCTTAACCCTTAATTATTCCAACTTTATTGACTCTATTGACTTGCTTCCTGTTCCTGTCCAATTTTTTGCCCTTCCCTCACTAACTTCACTTCAACTCTGATGTATGTGAAATAAAACACTTGAAATAAGTTGAATTAGAAAGTCCTGAGCCCTTGATCACTTGGAATCTCCCAGCCAGCACAGCTATGTGGGTCCCAGATGGGTGTCACCTGGGCTGTCTAACTGGGGCACAGCCGGTTTTGTCCACAGTTTCCATGGAGGCCCCACATGGGTTAGCCCAGATGAAATGAACACTGCTCAGTGTGCACACTACAGGCTGTTAAATGTAACACAGAAACATTCTGGAGTCAATGAGATAATTAGGTCATAACGAGCAGAATCACTGAAGGACAGAGGAACAACAAGAACTGCAACTTCAGCCACAGCCTTCGATGAAATCAACTGAAGATAAAAGACATTAAATCTCTGAAGATCTGATTAAACATCTCCACAAACAGCATTACCAGCTTCACTTATTACTAACCAGATTGACTTTATTTCTGACATACATCTACAGAAGTTGTTATTGAGAATTACCATTGGTTTAGATGTTGATGATTTGTTGAAAATAAGTTTGGTTTGATGTCACCATGATCGAGGTCAGTGCTTGCTTCAGTTAGACAGTTTGACGACTTTATTAGTGTTAGTGTTTCTCTAGCTGCTCTTGCTGTTTGTTATGGCAAGAAAGGCAAGAAACAATGTGTTTAGCTGCTGTTTGATGATAATAATATAATTATTGCCTTGTAGTGGCTTTATTCACTGATCTAATGACTGAACTTTACATGAAAAAAAAAAAAATGTTAATTTTTCTTTTCTAGAATAACAAAACAGTTGAATAAATCAGATAATAAAACAAACCACTTAACCAGAAAATCTGAAAAATACAATGCACTCTAAACACTTTAAAACACCAGCAAGCTTTCTTCACACACAGACATCTAGAATCAGCGTATGAATCTCAACAATGATGACATGCTTCATGCCGCAATGCATTCTGGGTGCCTCATACAAAACTCATCCATGAGTGCATTGCAGCATGAAGCATGTCATCACTGTTGAGATTCATATGCTGATTCTTGATGTTTGTTTGTAAGTAAATCTTGCAGGAGGTTTGAAGTGTTTAGTGAACAATGTGTTTTTCAAATTTTCTGATTAAAACAGTTTTATTGTTGTAATTCTAGAAGAGATCCAACACAAAGTTAATCATATCTTGCTCATAAAAAGCACAATCATTAGATCAGTGAATGAAACCACTAAAGGATGATCATAACAGCTGACCACAATGTCGCTTCCTTTTCTTGCCATAACAAACAGCAAGAGAAGCCAGAGAAACACTAAAGCTAAAACAGTCAAGAGTAAAACTGCCTAACTGAAGCAAACACTGACCTCGATCATGGTGACATCAAACCAAACTTATTTTCAACAAATCCTCAACATCTAAACCTCTGGTAATTCTCAATAACAACTTCTGTAGATGTATGTCAGAAATAAAGTCAATCTGGTTAGTAATAAGTGAAGCTGGTAATGCTGTTTGTGGAGATGTTTAATCAGATCTTCAGAGATTTAATGTCTTTTATCTTCAGTTGATTTCATCGAAGGCTGTGGCTGAAGTTGAAGTTCTTTAGGAAGTTGTCATTCCTAAAGAACTTTAACCTGTGGGCGGGTGAGTATTTTATGGTTAGGCTAGATTTACTAACCTTACCCTACCTGACTAATCATAGGTTTAAGACAAAAAGGTCACACTGAAGAACATCACGCATCAAGCGTGTACGGTTGAGCTTCTGGTTATGTTCGCTGATCAATATTTATATGTGAATAAAAGCATAAATTAAATCTGTTTATGATATAAAACGATCATGTCTCTTCAGAAAATATAGACTAACTCAAGTAGTTTTTGAGATCTCTATGAACTTTTTGAAGCGTCAAAGCGGTAGCTGTGTAGCTGTCAATGAAGGGACAGAAATCACCCAGATTTTATTAAAAAAACAGTAATTTGTGTTCCGAAAATAAACGAAAGTGTTATGGGTTTGGAACAAAATGAGGGTGAGTAAATGAATGACAGAATTTTTACATTTTTGGGTGAACTAACCCTGTAATCAATATTCTCTTTATCAGTGTTGGGGGTAACGAGTTACAAAGTAACGGATTACAGTAACGATATTACTTTTTTGGGTAATGAAGTAAAGTAACGCATTACACTAATAATATTGGTAACTACACTACTTTACTAGACTATAGGAACGCGCTTTCCTTCGTTACCCAAGCCGTGTTTGCCTGTGTGTAAACACGGCTTGGGTAACACCGGTGTGATGAGAACGTTCAATACGCTAAATTCAAACCTGCTTTCCCGCTGCTGGCGCTGAGCCAGAGATTGAAGCGCTCTGTGCTTTTCATATTTCACAACTAAGTTTTCAACCACATGTTTATTTGAGGTTTCAGATGTTTGAATGAGGACTAAGCTATATATAAAAAAGACATTTATAGTTTGTTAAATGCAGATTCCATACAGTCATATGGAAGCTGCGATAATCCTTTAAATTATAATTTGACGAAGTTGTTTATTCATATCAGATACAATGCGTATGAAACAAAGTTTACTCTCTCATCCCAGTTCACCAGCCACTTACGTTTATTTCAGGAAAAATTGATGAATTTATGTAATGTAAACAGATACAGATACCGACAGATACTCTGTTTTATCAACTGATCATTATAGGTGTTTAAACAAAACGCATTCACTTCCACATATATGACAATCGGAAAATATCATATAATTCATGATATAGCCTAGTTAACAAGTGTGAATATTTTTAAAAGGAAAAACAAAATAAACGCGATACCTGTAGCTTGGCTGCATGACGCGTCGCCAGAATGAATGTAAATAATGTTCTAAAAAAACAGGGTTTCCCAAACGGGGGTTCGCAAGGGAATTGCAAGTTGATGACAAGCAATTAATTAAATTATAATTAAATCATTACAAATCAAACAAATATACTAAATAATATTCAAATAAAAAAAATCTAAATTTGGTTAACAAAACTTAATATTTTATTTCTTTACTTTGCATGTGACCATTCAGTTACAGAACTGAACGCGTCTGCTCAATTCAAAGAGGGCTGAACGAGAGTTGCACCTGCCCATTTCGCCTCACCTTTGACTGAGCGCCTATTTAAGCGAGTTTGTCATTGATTGTATTGTTTTGTTGTTGGGTTTTTTTTTATTAAGAATAATAATAAACTCATCATTAATGAACCCATCATTAAAATGCATTCACGGTCGTTCATAACCGTGCGTGTCCACTGGCGCGGTGCCGTTATGAATGCCCGTGCGGCCGTGAACATTATACTTTCACTTTTGAATTAGCGATTCAAAGCCTGTGTTTTGAAACTTGTGTGTTGACACCATTTTAAAATGACCCCACCATAGCCTTCTTTATTTCTGTTGTTTACGGTGAGGCATATTTCTTTGTGCAGACGGGGTTATTGTTCTTTCATATGGTTCAATATTTATACAATAAACTCTATGCAGAAAGATTAAGTGATGATAGGGCTATGATGTTTGTCCATGTATCTACACGGTAAATTAAGAAAAAGTAAAGTAGCTAATAAGTAGTGAAGTTACTTTTAAAATGCAGTAACTAGTAAAGTAATCTCATTACAATTTACAGAAGTAACTAGTAACTAGTAACTAATTACATTTTTTGAGTAACTACCCCAACACTGCTCTTTATTGAGATGTGTTCTTTAAAAACCCTTTTTAAATGTCCACCCTCATGCAGGAAGGGAACATGACAAAATACAAAATATGCAAAAGTCAAATAATCAAAATCAATAAGGCAAATCAAATCAAAGTAATCAACTCCAAACCCTGCTAGAAATTTTACGTTCCCAGAACATTTTCAGAACGTCCCCACTGGTGTTAAGGACGTTGCCCAATACGTTCCCAGTACGTTCACAGATGGTCACGATGTGGAGTTCTTTTAAGGTTCGGGGGACGTTATTTGGTGGACCTTCACAGAACATTCAAGACGTTCTCTGAACGTTTAGGAAACCATATTTTATTTGGAAATGTTCTCAGAACATCCCTGCTGCTCTTTAATTTAATTTAATTTAATTTAATTTAATTTAATTTAATTGACTAACAAAAGTGGCTGTTCAAACAACAACAAAAAAGCTTTTTAATGATAATTCCTGGATTAATATTGTAAAACCTTTTCTTTATAAAGCAAATCTTTTGCAGTAAGTCATTAGCTGACAACAGCACATGCATGAGCTAAGGTAACTGCTGTATCACTGCATCAGCAACTACACAGTTACTATTTTTTTTAAAAATCACCATGCAGCAGAACATCAGTGTTTCTGGATCATCACTGACTGAAGCACAGGATAAACTCTCCAGCACAATGGTAACCTCACAAAACTCAGATAACAAAATCAACATTAAACACTAACTGATCTCTGTAGATCTCTGCATCTTCACTTATTACAAACCATTCTGACTTTATTTCGTTCATACTAAACTTCTTAATGAGGTGTTGATGTTTTATCAAAATTTATAAATGTCACCATTACAGAGATAAGTGCTTGCTTTAGTTGGGCTCCTGACCCTTAACATTTTAATAATAGTTTTTCTCCAATTGTTGTATCTGTGTGTTTCTAAAGCACATTTGTTGCAAGATATTGTGAAAAAAAAAAAAAAAAAAAAAAAAAAAAAAAAAAGAAGCCTGATCAAACAGATTTGGTCTTGTTGATCTTAATCATCATACTGTGGCTTCACTGATCTCAGAATGTTGTGTCTCTTTCATGTTGTTGTAGTTCTCGGATAATACATAAAATTCTGTCCTGCTTTGATTTTTGAAAGTTTTTATCAGTGCAGAAATTACTCAGACAGGAATGTGTAGATTAACACAGACATCAAGATTCTGCGTATGATCCTCAACAATGGTGACAAAATTTTCAGATAAACAGATAAACTCTGAGCATCACAAAACAAGCTACTAAAGTCACAAAAAAGATTTTTGTTTATTGTCACCATTGTTGAGGTTCATGATGTCTGTGTGAGTCTAAAAAACACTGCTCAAAGCTCTGTCAGTATAATCAATTAAAAAAAATGAATCTCCCAAAAAAAAAAAGAAGAAAAAAACTAACAATTCTCAGAGTTTGGTCTCTGGAGAGGATCAGTAAATCACAACCAGACTTTCTGTTTTTTTTTTTGGTTTTTTTTTATAAGAAGCGTGTTTTGAAAATACAGTTAAAGTAGTCAGGGGAAATAATGTCAAGAATCAAGAGCCCATCAAAAGCAAACGCTCACCTCATAATGGTGACTTTATTATTTTCTATAATACACCCACGCAGAAGGCGACGTTCTTGTGACCTTGCGCAACTTTGCCTAAAAGTTCTCTAAAGGTGACGAAAATTCTGAGCCTTTACAGAACATTAGGTACATTCCTAAAACATCCTCTTTTGGTAATGAAAGTGCTGCAGTTCAAGGTTTCTTATATGATTTTAGGGGGACATTCCAATTTGGTTAATTTTATGGTCACATAAGAACGTTACAAAAAGGATATTTGGGACATTAACTGAACGTTCTGTAGAAACCGTGAACGAACCAGACAAATGAATCATTCAGATGATTCTTTCAAAACATAATTCCAGAAACCCAAGCTCAGAGAATCAAATTTTTGGCTCCAGTCCGTCTACAGAACAATCCCTGCTAGGTACTTTTATGGCACCCATGCATCCTGACTGAAGGAGAGGTGACAAACTTAAGCCATTTGAAGCAACCAAATGGTCACCAGAAGATAAACAGTCTTTGATCTCCAGATCAAAAGAGACAGAGAGACAATGCAGGCCTGTTTCTCTGAGTGACCTAACTTTACAGAAAAACACACAAAGATTGTTCTACAACTAAATCTGCATCGAATTTTTCCAAACAATTTGAAATGGACTTATCAAACATCTTTCAACGGCATACATTTTATATCATGTTCACACATACTACCTGTAACCAGTTATGTTTTAGAACACCCACAACTCATGCAACTGTATAATTATTGAATGGTTGGGTGAAAGTGTTTGATATATATTTTAATCTCTTTTTCTCATTTAAATCATGGTTTAAATGAAACCTGGGTAAAATGTATCATACTCCATGGTACTTTTTGCCGAAGCTTATCTTATGTCTGGGGGTGAAGAAAAGCCAACTTTTTAACTCACACAGACATCAAGAATCAGTGTATGTACCTCAACAATGGTGACAATAAACAAAAATCTTTTTTGTGACTTCAGTAGCTTGTTTTGTGATGCTCAGAGTTAATCTGTTTATCTGAAAATTTTGTTACCATTGTTGAGGTTCATACGCAGGAACTTGATGTCTGTGTGAGTCTACATAACAGTCAAAATAATTTCTGCTCAATGATAAAAATATCAAAGCTGGACAGATTTTTATATTTTCAATATTTAAGAAAAAAATAGTTTTTGTTTGAGTGTAAAACAAGTAGATACATTACAGATGACCTGATGTGATCTGTGATACACTTTATTTTGCGGCAGTTATGGCTTAGAAATAACAGTGAAGAAAAAAACACATTTCCACAAAGACTTAAATATTTATTTGAATGTAATGTGTATTTTCTGGTTGTATATAATGACGACTGTTTAACATAACTGTGTAATAGCCTAAACGTATTGGCTTCAAATGAATGGGGCTATTAAATGTGTGTAATAAATTCTTTGGTCATTATATGCAG
Organism: Megalobrama amblycephala; assembly: GCF_018812025.1. Taxonomy (NCBI): domain Eukaryota; kingdom Metazoa; phylum Chordata; class Actinopteri; order Cypriniformes; family Xenocyprididae; genus Megalobrama; species Megalobrama amblycephala. The sequence continues at coordinate 34,182,687 of NC_063059.1, read as the reverse complement.
GAGGGGAGATATTATTATTCTAAAACCACACAATCTTTGGTGATCTCATGGGTTTATCTGTCAAAATATCGCGCCAAGATTTGAACAGCATCCAGTCAAACCATTCGAACCAGTCAGGCAAAAGCGAGGCTTCGAACGTCATCAATGGCGTCACTGATCTAAAGCGATACAAGCCTCGATACGCGCTTCACTGAAAGCTTTCGGGATTTCTCGACACACGCTCCGAAGCCTCGGCACAGAACGTAACATCACTACTAATTTTCAATTCAATTTTTTGACAAGGGCAGCAGGGACGTTCTGAGAACATTTCCAAATAATATATGATTCCTTAAACGTTCAGAGAATGTCTTGAATGTTCTGTGAAGGTCCACCAAATAACGTCCCCCAACCCTTAAAAAAACTCGACATCGTGACTGTCTCTGAACGTTCTGGGAACGTTACTAGACAACATCCTTAACACCAGTGGGGACGTTCTGAGAATGTTCTGGCAACTTAAAATTTTTAGCGGGGTAAGGAGTTCTGACTGCTCTTTCCGAATATCATTTTTCCCCACAAGAATGAATTCGATTTGCAGTCTAATATTTAATCAAAATGTTCTTAAATTCCCTGTTTACATCAGAAACTGTTGCTTGTGGAAGGCAGCATGTAGTTGTATCCCTGCTGCTAATGTTTCTGATTATGGAGTCACCCACTATCAGAGTCCTGGACTCGGCTGCACTATGAGCTGAGTGCTTCTGTCTACTTGAACTTGAGCGGCAGTTAGCATCGGTGTTAGCTGCTGGCTGATTTCATCTGTGTCCAATCACGTTTGGGGATTCCTCACCCACAATCATCACATCTGCAGATTCCTCACCCACATTTATTAACACTTCAAGTCTGTTCTCTAGATGTATTGGCGGTGCTGAAGCAGATCTTGCCCGCTGGATCACCTGCCTGATCTCACTGAACTTTGGTGGTGATGCATCAAACAGGGCTGATGGTTCTGAAGGTCTAGGCACGTGAGTCTAGGGGTTTAAAAACGCTTTCCTATAGCTCAGTGGTTAGAGCATGGCACTAGCAATCCCAGGGGATTGCACATACTCAGATACAAAATGTGTAGTATAATGCAATGTAAGTCGCTTTGGATAAAAGCGTCTGCCAAATGCATAAATGTAAATGTAAATGTAAATAATTAATACATTTAAGATCATCATGTTTGCAGCGAATATTTCAGACCTAGTGGAGCATTAGTAATAATAGTGTCTAGGTCTGAATTGAAATATATTGTTCGTTTTAATGGATCACGCTACAAACATAATGATCTTATAATACATGATGCATTATCGCATAATTCCCACTTTTGGACACTTTTGCTTTAACGGACATTATACACTGCAAAAGCTGTTATATTCATATATGTATTGTCCAACATTCCCAATTTTTCTGATGCATGTCCTTAATTTGATTTCAAATGTTGGTATTAATTCAGTGTTTATAAGCCTTTTAAAGAATTTTAACCCAAATGACTGGGTTTCTAGAGAGCAAAGGTTTTGTGAAAAAGTGGAAGACTTAAACTTTAAACTTTAAAGTCTGTAAAATAAACTGTTAAAAGGATTTGATGATGACTATTGATAGTATTTTATTCTGTGTTATCATCATTCAAGTTTGATTTCAGCTTTAATGTACTTTTAACAAAGCAGCTGATATTGTCATAGAAACTAGTGGACTGCCGACTTGCTTTCACCACAAAATGGCAGAAACGCAGGGCTGCTGCTGGGCTGCTGCTGGGCGCCGGTGTTGAATGGAACGTTCTATTGACTGTCGCTTCTTGTTAGTGTATATTCTTTTTTTTAACTCATCCATGGCAGCATGCCTTGCAGCATGAAGAATGTCACTTTTGTTGAGATTTATCTGCTGATTCTTGACGTCTCTGTGTCTAGACATGTACCAATTCAAAATGTGTTTTGCCAAATATGCTTAAAAAAAAGTGGTTCATAAAAGGGTTCATTTCTGGTGGCTTCACTTGCTCACAATACTATCTGGTGGTCAAAGAATGTAAAACAAGCAGATAGGCTATCACAGATGACCTATGATACACTGTATTTTGCACCAGTTAAGGCTTAGAAATAACAATGAAGAAAAAATCCATTTGTGTGGATAATAATGTGTATTTACAATAAATAATGTGTAATCCTTCACTCTCAGAAAATAAAGTACATAATTGTACCTTTAGGGGTACAATGGCTTGTCACTGGGGCTGTACCCTCAAGGGTACAGTTTTTGTACCCTTGGCATAGGGTACAAATTTGTACCCTTGTGATTTGTACCTTAAGAGACCAGTTTTGTACCTGTGGTGACAATTTTGTACCTTTATTTAACAATACAAAAATTGACCCTTCAATAAGGGGAAAAAAATGGCAAAATGTTTCTTTTCTCCCAGTGTGTTTAAGATTTTAATTCAAAATGCCTAATCTGTTGCATGAACGTACTGTTGCTAAAATAAATAATGAATAAACAACCACTTTCAGTCAGTGATGGGATTAGATTTTATTATTTATGGTGTAAACTCTATCACCAGACTGCTCTTATCTGATGTTTCATTTGTATAAATTCATATGTTTTTGTTAATACAGTTACAAAGTGTTTAACATAATCTTAACATAGAGACCAAGAGCAACTGCCCAACTAAAGGAAGCGCTGATCACCATAATGGTAGCCAAATATTTTCATATATTGAACATATATCAAACCTCTGTCAATTCTCAAAAAGAACTGTTAATAATAATAATAATTATAATAATATCAAAATCCGTAGAAATACATTAGGGGTCAATCACCTTCAGAGTCAGTCACATGCTCTGTTTAATCTACTTAACATTTGTCTACTTGTTTTAGACTTATCATGCATGTGGTTTTTATTTTAATTAACACTCTCAGAAAATAAAGTACATAATTGTACCTTTAGGGGTACAATGGCTTGTCACTGGGGCTGTACCCTCAAGGGTACACATTTGTACACTTATGATTTGTACCTTAAGAGACCAGTTTTGTACCTTTGGTGACAATTTTGTACCTTTAACAAAATTTTTACAAAATTGGCTTTGACAGCGTACAATCGTTGACTATAATGAGATATATATTTTACACACACGCTGAATTAAAATCAGAATTTATTAAATCCTTTTCATTTTCACATTTTACAACATTTCATATTAAACATTTTTAAACATTCCATATGAATCCATCTTGCCGGGTTTTAAAAGTAACACTGAAGCAGTGTTAAAGTTAATGAGATAATTGACTGATGATTGAGTGGTGATTGACAATTAGTGGTGACACCTGATGATAACAAGTAGAATCATTGAAGAAACAACAAGAGAAAAAGAGAGAGACACAACAACTACAACTGACTTTCAGCCATTAAACATTATTACACTTATTAATAACCAGTTTGATTTGATTTCTGTCATACATCAACAAAAGTTCTTATTGAGAATTAACAGATGTTTAGATGTTAATGTTTTTATGAAAGTTTAGTTTGAAGTCACCATGATGGTGAAAAGCTTTTCCTTTAATTGGGCTCTTGACTCTGTTTGTTAACATTAATTTATCTCTGAAGGGTTATCTGAAGGTTTTTTTTTTTTTTTTGAAACACACACAAACATCAAGAATCAGCATATGACCCTCAACAATGGTGACAATTAAACAAAGAGCTTCATGTTGCAGTGCATGATGGGAGCCACCAATCAAAACTCATCCATGGCTCCCATCATGCATTGCTGCATGAATAAATTATGCAGCTGAATTGTCCTGTAATTTTCGTAGATTGTTCATGTTTGCTTTATTTTTCTGTTGTTTTGTTGTGACAGTAGCTTGTTTTGTGATGTTCAGAGTTGATCTGTTTGTCAGTATTTTGTATTTATTTATCGTCACCGTTCTTGAGAATCATATGCTGATTCTTGATGTCTGTGTGTGTTTAAGTACTACTGATGCTTCAGTTCATAATCTATTATTATTAAAAAAAAAAACTCATCCTGCTGTTGGATCTCAAGCTGTAAAATAACAGGGCTACAATCATTAATACTAAAGCTACACATCAAGCACACAGTCAGAGATCTAGACATCAGGCCATCCAAGGATTATCATATCATCAAGTTATATTGTGACCAGATCCCCAGATCCTATTTTCTCTGACCATAACAAATGTGCTTTACAAACACAAAGTCAGACCAGCCAGAGAAAAATTAATAATAAAAGGTAAAGAGTCAAGAGTCCAACTAAAGCAAATGCTGACCTCTTTCATGGTGACTTGAAATGAAACTCCATAAAACATTAATTAACACCTTTTTTCTCTCTTTCCTTCAATGATTCTGCTTATTAACATCAGGTGTCACCACTAATTGTCAATCATCACTCAATCATCAATCAATTATCTCATTAACTTTAACAACTGATATATCATTAAAATCTTTAAACAACAACTTTATATATCATTAAAATCTTTAATGATATATATAATTTATATATCATTTATATCATTTATATATCATTAAAATCTTTAAACAACAACTTTTACAAAAAAAAAAAATGGCTTAGCAGAGGCTGTCTCTTGATATTGTACCTTAACCTTAAAAGAAACGGTACATATATGTACCTTTTAATGCTTGGGAACATATATGTACCTTTTTGACCCTCAAAAAGGTACAAACATGTACCTTGAGGTCCAATAATAAGCCCTATGGGGTACGTTAGTGTAGATTGTACCTTGGGGGACAGAAATGGACTCCTACTGTACCCCTATTTCTGACAGTGTGTAGCCACAATTGGGATGGGATGTAAAGTTTAAATTGTTTATATCAGATTTTTGTATAGTATATTAAGCAATACAATTATTTTTTTAAGAAAATTTTTGTATTTTTCTAAATATATATGTTCTTTTTCTAAAAATAATTTTTGTATTTTTCTAAATATAAATGCAACTTGTTTTTTTTTCTCTCTCTCTCTCTCTTCTTATTTTCTGTTTTTGTGTAGGACTGAAAATCAATCAGTATCATTTCTCTGCATGCACAAGTTCTGGTTGAACAAACCCAGTGTTCAGACCCTGATTGTTAGTTAAAGGTGCTAAAGAGGTTCTTTTTGTCGACTGAGTTTTTGAAATGAGCGCATGGGTAAGAACAACCCCCTCCTTCACAGCTCTTTTCGAGGGAACGCCTCCCAAAACTCGTGCACAAGTATCGGAACACGAGTGTTTACCACCGGCATTCGCTGTGTTATTAAGCTGGGCACACATTTAACGACTAGCTAAAACATTCTGACTATGCTCAACATACAGCGATTGTTTCCTGCTCCTGAAGCAGATTTATACACTTTCACATGGAATTTGAACACCGATTGTAATCGCAGACTGAAAGCAACTGGCTCTGACTGGACGCGTTTGAGCGCGATCAGTCATAAGTATCAATTTACATTCATAATCGGCCTTACAATAATATTATTCCTTTTAGTGCACCTAATAAATAGTCTTTTATCAGTTAGTAAAGACAGTTTCAAGTAATATTGCAAAAATGTATACAACAAAACATCCTCTTTAGCACCTTTAAGAGTGATTGACTTGAATTCACTTACTAAACAGAAGTAGTCTTCAATGGTGCAATGCATTCTGGGAGCCATGGATAAGTTTTGTATGATGCACTCAGAATGCATTGCACCATTGAAGCATGTCACCATTGTTGAGATTCATATGCTGATTCTTGATGCCTGTGTGCGACAAAAACTCACAGGAGCCCAAAATATGTAAATGGTGTGTTATAAATCGTTTGATGTTCTGATTAAATTCTATTATTCCCTTGCCATAGAATCACAACAATAAAACAGATAAAACGTAAAACAATGAGTTAAGCCAATATATGATGATTGTATTCTTATCATGGGCGTAGGTTTAGGGGGGGACGCTAGGTACTAGTCCCTATCAATATTTTGAGATGACAAATTTGTCCCCACCAATATTTAGCAACCTCATTTGAACTGCTATTTGGATCTTTGCACTGCTATTTGGATCGATTCTAATGGCCAGGACGACGACAGTACAAGAAACGCCGTAATTTGATTGGCGGCGGGGTATCTGACAGGCTACACGCGCGGGCCGGGACTACTTTTGTGCTTGCACTAGCAGTGAGCGGGTGGTGTGTGTGTGTGCGTGTGTGCGCGTGTGTGCGTAGTTGACGACGCCAATGGTAAGTTACCAGGGCTGTCTCTCTGCCACATACAAAGGCCAGAGTAAAAATATTTTAATATTCCGTTTTTTTGCCCCTTTTTGTACTTTGTAGATGCCACCCAAGAAGAAGCTTTTTCATAAAGCAGAGTCAGAGTGTAAGTAGGCAAAATAACTAGCTAGCCACACAAATAAACTAGCAGTAGTGACTGACCAGGCTTTCAAATGCAGATTCTACTGTGGAAAATAGTATTAACTGGTGATAGTATGTGTTACCCAGGATGATAGAATGCTACGTTAGCAAGTAACTGAATGTCAATTTAGCCTGTAGGCCTACCTTAACTTAGAATCTTGCAGTCAACATAAACGGTGGATCTGAGACATTTTTCGTTTCCTACATTCTGTTTATGTAATGTATTTGTGAGTGTAGCTTACCCTACATCCAGAGAAATAAAAGGGAAACCACCCACAGTTTAATGAAGAACTGACATTGCTAGACACATGTGCTGGAAAAACGTGTTGGCAATGTTAAAAAGGCAAAAGTTAACACTGTTGGTTATTCAAATATAATGAATCATTATTTAATTGATAATATCCAATAACACTATCTGGTAGGAGGGTTAAACTTGCTAGCCATACAAAATTAATTAACCATTTTGTATGCAGGAAAGACAGCAAATGTCTAAAATACTAATGTATATAATAATTTCTGTTAATTAAACGTTTGGTTGTGCAGCATTACACAGTATCAGGTTTTTATTTTTATTTTTTGAGAGTGCATTTTTGAGATTATACAGTTATACTAGCTCTTTAGGGACAGTATACAGGATGGTATATCGGGGTCAGGAATCCTGACTCAGGATACAATATAATGAGATGAAGTAGATTCACTTTTGTAATGTGATATTCTGTATTGCCAACAGTCTGAAATAAAAAAGGAAATCACCATTAAATCACTGGTATCTTACAACAAAAGTATCCCGGGGGGGTGTCCCCACCACAGCTGAGACCAAACCTACGCCCATGATTCTTATCATCAATCAGCTTACAGCATCTGATTATATTTTCTCTTGCTGTTCTCACCATAACAAACAGACACAGCTGTCAAGAGAAAAACGAATGTTAAAAAGTCAAGAGCCTGACTAAAGCACACACTGATCGCCACAATGGTAACATCAAATCAAACTATTACTTTCAAATAAGTAATCAACATCTAAGCCTCTTCTTAATTCTTAATACGAACTTCTGTAGATGTCTGACAGAAATAAAGTCAGTCTGGTTAGTAATAAGTGAAGCTAATGTTGTTTGTGGAGTTGTTTAATCAGATCTTGAGAGATGTAATGTATTTTATCTTCAGTTGATTTCATCCAAGGCTGTGGCTGGAAGTAGTTCTTGTGTTTCTCTTTCCTTCAGTGATTATGCTTGTTAACAGCAGGTGTTCTTCACTAATACAAAATCATTATTCAATCACTTAATTATCTCATTACCTCCAACACTGATTAAGTGTTACATTAAACAGCCTGTAGTGTGCACACTAAGCAGTGTTCATTTCATCTGGGCAAATCCATGTGGGGCCTACATGGAAACTGGGTGCAAAACTGGCTGGGTTCCAGTTAGATAGCCCAGGTCAAACCCATTTGGGCCCCACATGGCTCTGCTGGCTGGGCTGTAATCTGACTTTCTGAGTTTACTGAAAGAAATAAAATAATGTTAAAAGGGTCATGAACTACGTTGTTTTATAATGTTTCCTGGGGTGCACTTATAATGTTAGTATGCTTTTTACATCCAAAATTGTCATAATTTATAAATAAAAGTTGATTGAAATAAAACTGTTGCATTACATTTAGATCTATGGCATTATATTTAGATCATGGCATGAAAGGTTGCAGAGATGAACACTGTGTAGCCGATAGCAGGTTGAGCGCATGAAAGCAGTGATCTCGTCATTGCAACTCAATTTCTGCACACTAACAAACAGAGGTAGGAAGTTCAGGGGTCAGAGAGTAAAAGTCCTGCCATATTTTTATTCCACCCACTGAAGCATTAATGAGAAATATGTGTTTAATTGAGTGATGATTGACCATTATTGAAGACACCTGATGATAACAAGCAGAATCACCAAAGGAGAAAATCACAATTTTTAAGTTACCATCATCGAGGTCAGGGTTTGTTTTAGTTGAGCTCTTGACCCTTGACTTTTTAATATTAAGATTTGTTTGGGCAGTTTTAACTGCATGAAAACCAACCAGACAAGCAAAGGTAAAAGATGATCAGGTGGTGTTGGTTATGTTTTCGCATAATCATTATTTGATCTGAATCACTGAACTCATTTAGAGCTCAATCTCTGAGTTAGATTGACATTATTGATTATAGCAGCACTGGAATAAAAATATGGCAGGACTTTTACTCTCTGACCCCTGGACTTCCCACCTCTGCTAACAAATGCTTTCATCTTCACTATAATGTGATATAATTAAGAGATTCATTGAATAAAACGGGAGTTCCCCTAATGAATTTATTTGATGCATCATATGCCTATAGGTCATTCATCTTAAAGGGATAGTTCACCCCAAAAAGAAAAGTTTCCCATGATTTACTCATCCTCAAGCCATCATAGGTGCATAATGACTATCTTCTTTCAGATGAACACAATCAGAGATAAATTTAAAAATATCCTGGCTATGGTTGTGAATGGGGGGCCATATATCACAGATTGTAACAATATCTGAACTTTAAATTGTTTATAAATGACACCTTCTTCAAAACTCTCCATATTGTAAATAAATACAATTAATGAATTAATCTGCATCTAAAAGATGAGCAAAATATAGTCTCTGCATAGACTTCTTATACAGTCCAGAGATAAATTCAAATTATTATTCATAAACAATCCAAGATATGTAAAATTTTCAATTTCCTTTTCACTTCCCATTATTCCAACCAAATAAGCATATTTTAGCAGATTAAAATTGTAATCATAAATATACATCTCATAAACAGAAACAAAAACATGGATAAAACACATCCTTGAGGCAGTCCTGTATTTATAACAATTTCATCATCTTTAAGCAAAACTCCCTGTGATCTATTTGATAAAAAAAAAAAAAAAAAATCCTTAATCCAAAATAATACAAAGGTTACCTTTTCATCCATTCAGCAAGGCACTGTAATAAAATATCCATCTTAATGGAATTAAAATAAAAAAATTGTGGATACTTTTGTTTGAAGAAAAGAAAAGAAAAAAAAATATATATATATATACATACATATATATATATATATATATATATATATATATATATATATATATGTCAGCTCTGCTTTTGTTCATAAATACCAGTAGTGATGTTGTAAACGAGGACGTTGTCACATCGCCGGAAATAGGGAAGTTGTTTGACGTCTCAGAATGGGCACAGGAGGCTCTGAGTTTGATTTTACCTATAAATGTATGTATATATTTTTCTATACTACTGTAATATTTACACAAGTTAGATTTGGTACATTATTATGGTCAAAACGACATTGTACTTCAACAAAAATACTTTACAGCTCCCTTTATCAGTCCATTCAAATGTTTCAAATACATATACACAATATACAATATATTTAAAGTAAAAGACCGGCAGTAGCTTATAATGTTACTATAGTAAATTAATGCGTATTAATACAAAGAGTAAACCAGCGGGAAAAAGACGAAGGCGCCTCCTTGATTGTCTCGTTAAGATGACGCTGAAGTGCATCCCAAAAAAAAATTTTTTTTGACCCCTACACCCTTCATCCCTTCGAAGCTCTCACTCCGGAGGGTAAACCCTTTGAAGGGATTAGGGCATAGGGATGAGCCCTTCTGAATGGAATGCAGTGATCAACTTGAAAAATGGTGTGTATTGACGTCTTTCCATACTTGAAACAACATTTCTTCTGATGTTCATTCATGTTTGTTTCATGCTATAAATTAACTAGTCAGAAGAGGTGATCTGTTCAGGAGCTGCTTGAACTGAGGCACACAGCAAAAGGACTCCGTGGCGGATCTGGGTGCCACCAATCAAAATTCATCCACTGCTCCCAGCATGCATTGCTGCATGAATAAATTATGAGCTGAATTGTCTTAGTAATTTTCTTTATTCTCACTATTTAAATTTTTGCTGTTTTTGTGTGACTTTTTAGTAGCTTGTTTTCTAATGTTCAGAGTTGATCTGTTTATTAGAATATGTTGCTTGTCACCGTCATTGAGATTCATACGCTGATTCTTGATGGCTGTGTGTGCCTAAAATGTATATATACATACATACATACATTTTTGTTTTTGTTTTTGTTTTCATCAGAACAACTTTTAAGAAATCCTTCAGATTATATTGATAAAGTTGATCTTCTGCTGTAGAATCACAGTGCTGCTGTAATCAATAATGTAAAACTAACTAAGATTGGGCTCTAAATGAGTTCAGTGATTCAGATCAAATAATGATTATGTGAAAACATAACCAACACCACCTGATCATTTTTTGTCTTTGCTTGTCTGGCTGTTAAAACTCAGTTACAGCAGCCCAAACAAATTCTAACATTAAAAAGTGAAGGCTCAAGAGCTCATCTAAAGCAAACCCTGATCTTTGTGATGGTGTCTTAAAAATAGTGATTTTCTCCTTTGGTGATTCTGCTTGTTATCAGGTGTCTTCAATAATGGCCAATCATCACTCAATTAAATACGTATTTATCTCATTAATGCTTCAGTGGGTGGAATAAAAAAAATATGGCAGGACTTTTACTTTCTGACCCCTGGACTTTCCACCTCTGCTGCGAACGGACCCGTATCAGTGTCCACTTGCGCGCAGTGACGGATCTGCAACGAAGGCGGATCGCGGACCCCGCCTTGGCTCCGCGCTGCATCCGCTCCGCATCCGCGATTTAAACCTTACCTCCGCGGCGGGTCCGTTTGGGACCCGCAAATTGATACAACCATTACAGTAAAGGCGTGTGCGCGTCCGCGGATCCGACATGGGTCCGCTCAGGACCTGATCCTCTGTGCAGCGCCAAAACAAATGTGACAGTCATGCGGGCTTGGCGACTTGAATGCGGATCCGCCTAGGAGTCCCCTGCTGTGTGGGGAGGCGCTACAGCGATCTGTCACGACACATTAAAGAGCCACAAAATGATATTTATTGTTTAAATTTCTTAAAAAATTACAAAATTTGAAATATGATACTTTGTTTCATGTCAAAAGTTACCTGCTCCGCCTTGCCTGTCGACATGTTTTCAGCTTCCTCTTTGCTCTGCGATGTATTTTTCATTGCGTGAGAACATGATGTGTGGCGTAAGAGTGGCATGGGTTGTCAGACATAGCAACAGTAACTAAAGGGGGCGGGTCTTTGTGAACGGTCAATTATCTAATTAACTTCAACACTGATTCAGTGTTACCTTTTCACACTCTAAGTGTGGACTCATATAAACACCAGCAGTGTTCATTTAACACTGAGGATTTTGCTGTGATATGCAGCGGCTGTAAAATAATGCTTCTTCAGTGTGGTTACAATAATATTACTGGAATGTCTATAAATTTCCCATCATGCATTTTCATTTACATTAAAAACATGAATACTATGCATTGTTAGGAAGCATGGCGTTAGTTTTCATTGTTACGCTGATGATACTCAGCTCTATATTTCTTCACGCCCTGACGAAACTCACCAATTCGCTAAATTAACAGAATGTATAGCTGATATAAAAAACTGGATGACCAGTAATTTCCTACTACTAAATTCAGAAAAAACAGAGATTCTAATTTTTGGACCGAAAACTTCTTCACGCAATACTCTAGAATATTGTCTAACACTTGATGGCTGCTCTGTTAAGTCTTCGTCGTCAGTTAGGAACCTGGGTGTGCTCTTTGATACCAATCTTTCATTTGAAGGCCATGTTACTAGCATCTGTAAAACTGCTTTCTTCCATCTTAAAAATATATCTAAACTACGACATATGCTCTCAATGAAAAATGCAGAACAGTTAGTTCATGTGTTCATGACCTCAAGGCTAGATTACTGTAACGCTCTACTGGGTGGTTGTTCTGCTCGTACAAAATGCAGCAGCTAGAGTTCTTACTAGAACTAGGAAGTATGACCATATTAGCCCAGTTCTGTCATCACTGCATTGGCTTCCTGTTAAACATCGTATAGATTTTAAAATCTTGCTAATTACTTACAAAGCACTAAATGGTTTAGCTCCCCAGTACCTAAGTGAGCTCTTAATACATTATAGTCCTTCACGTTTATTGCGATCTCAGAATTCAGGCCAGCTTATAATACCTAGAATATCAAAATCAACCGCAGGCGGTAGATCCTTCTACTATTTGGCACCTATTATTTGACACTTTTATTTAAGAGCTGCTGTGCAGCCAAATTATGTACCAGTTATCAATGTAAAGCTGCTTTGACACAATCTGCATTGTAAAAAGCGCTATATAAATAAAGGTGACTTGACTTGACTTGACATTGTTGTAAAATGTATTGTAAAAATTACATCAATTGTTAAAAGTGTAGCTCAGTAGCTTAGTACATGTAGGACACATAAATGTAATTTAATTTGTCTGAACATAAGGTTTTATTTATTTTTTTCAATTTTGCACCCTGTTTTGTCCCACTTCTCAAGAATTGGTGATTATCTAAAGCTAGCACTTAGAAGACTAGATAAAATCATTCTCAAACAAAACCGAGCGTTACATTTTCTGATGTGTTGATATGGAAATATGATCCGAGGAACTTCACACCCCAGGCAACTGCATGTGCCGACAGAGCATATTGGCGGTGTAATAACTTTAGTAATTCACAAGTTCTTAAAAAACAGAGAACATTGAGGGTCAGATAAATTAATTCTCTTATGAAATACACCATTAAAACATTCTCTGATGTGTTAATATGCAAATATGATCCCAGGAACTTTACACCCCAGGCGACTGCATGTGCCGACAGAGCATATTGGCGGTGTCATAACTTTGTTAATATGAAATTCCTGGGATCATATTTCCATATCAACACATCAGATATACATACACACACACACACACACACACACACACACACACACACACACACACACACAAATACACTCTTTAGTTGTTTTTTGTTGTTTTTGTTGTTGTTGTTTGTTTGTTTGTTTTTTAAACGAATGGCTGTGCTGTTCTCTGCTTTGCACACTAGTTTTTTTGGTAATACTTTATATGAAGACCATACTTATAATGACTCATAGCTCCATTTATACTTGTTTATAAGTAAGTATTAGTATTTTATCAACATATTTATAACCACTAATTAAGACCTATACTGCATTATAAGAAGAGTTATAGTATAATATTATTTATATTATTTTTATAATTACTTATGTCATGCATTTTCTTTTTCAATGCACATTTTCATAATCCATTATACATTGAATTGTAAGAATTAATTAGTCAGTCATAGTCATAGTTACATTATAGTTTTTTTAGACCTAGTGGAGCAATAGTAATAATAGTATCACTCCAATAGGTCTGAATTGAAATATATATTGTACATTTTAATGGATCACACTATAAACATAATGATCTTATAATACATAATGCATTGCTGTGTCCGTTATCACATAATTCACACTTTTGGACACTTTTGCTTTAACGGACATTAGACAACACTGCAAAATCAAGCTGTTATATTCATATATTTATTGTCCAACATTCCCAATTTTTCTGTCTTATTTTCAATATATCAATCAATCAAACTTTATTTATAAAGCACTTTAAAAACAACCAAAGTTGACCAAAGTGCTGTACAGAAAATTATATAAACATAAAATACTCAATTCATACAAGACATAAAAACAAAATTAAGAAACAAATGTCAAAATCAAGTGTCAAAGGCCAAAGAGAAAAGGTGGGTTTTTAAGAAGCGACTTAAAAGAAGACAATGAAGAGGCCTGTCTAATGGGCTGTGGCAGATCATTCCACAGTTTAGGAGCTGCTACAGCAAAGGCACGGTCCCCTCTAAGCTTCTGTTTTGTTTTGGGCACATTCAGGAGCAGCTGATCAGCAGACCTGAGAGAACGGGTGGGTCTATAAGGGTGTAGCAACTCAGAAACGTAGGGTGGAGCAAGACCATTTAGAGATTTAAAAACAAATAAGAGAATTTTAAAATGGATCCTAAAATGTATGGGCAGCCAGTGAAGTGAGGCTATAATAGGGGAAATGTGCTCGTATTTGCACGTTCCCGTTAACAGACGTGCTGCAGCATTTTGAACCATCTGCAAACGAGCAACAGAAGACCCACTAACCCCCACATACAGTGCGTTACAGTAATCCAGCCGAGTGGTAACAAAGGCGTGGATTACTGTCTCAAAGTGTTGCCTCGAAAGAAATGGCTTTACTTTGGCCAGCTGCCTCAATTGAAAAAAGCTTGATTTAACGACTGCTCTGATCGGACTGTCAAGCTTGAGGTCAGCATCGATTTTAACCCCTAAGTTAGTGATTGTTTGCTTGTTGTACTGGGCCAAGCCCCCCAAATCAACAGAAGGGGTCCCAATGGTGCCACCAAAAACCATCACCTCTGTCTTTTTTGCATTAAAACTTAAAAAATTAAGAGACATCCAGGCCTGTATATCAGCAAGACACTCGAGTAACGGTCTGACAGTGTCATTCTTTTTAAGAGGCACATAAATCTGGCTATCATCTGCATAAAAGTGGAAAGACATGCCATGATTCCTGATTACTGAACCTAGTGGGAGCAAATACAAAGAGAAGAGAAGAGAAGAGAAGAGAAGAGAAGAGAAGAGAAGAGAAGAGAAGAGAAGAGAAGAGAAGAGAAGAGAAGAGAAGAGGGCCTAAAACTGAGCCCTGTGGGACACCACATATCTAAACCTCTGTTAATTCTCAACAAGAGCTTCTGTAGACATCTGTCAAAAATAGTCAATCTGGTTAGTAATAAGTGAAGCTGGTAATTGTGGAGTTGTTTAATTAGAGAGATTTAATGTCTTGTTTTATATTCAGTTGAAATCATCTAAGCCTGTGGCTGAAGTCAGTTGTAGTTCTTGTTTCTCTTTCCTTCAGTTATTCTGCTTGTTAACAGCAGGTGTTCATCACAATCATCACTTAGTTAATTGCTTAATTGACCCTTCGCTGGGAGTTTGATTGACAGGCAATCTAACCATAACGCTGTTACGTCCGACAAAGCAGTCAGGGAAGTTATTATATTAACGTTGTGGACTTGCAGTGCATTCCAAACGGGATATATCGCCCTCCGAAGGGCACTTCGGAGTGAAAACAATCATGGCCGCCATATTGAAGGGTCGTTCCAAACTGAAGTGCTCAAAACTGGCCACTTCAAAGGGCCCTTCAGAATGAAGGATTTCGAAGGGAACAACTAACATTAAAGACACATTAAACACATTTAAGAGCCACAAAACTATATTATTGTTTAAATTTCTTTAAAAAAATACAAAATTTGATACTTTGTTTCTAATTAAAACAAAGTAATTATCAATTATCTAATTAACTTCAACACTGATTCAGTGTTACCTTTTCACACTCTAAGTGTGGACTCATATAAACACCAGTAGTATTCATTTAACACTGAGGATTTTGCTGTGATATGCGGCATATGCGACAGGATTGTCTATAAAATTCCTATCATGCATTTTCATTTACAGTAAAAACATGAATACAATGCATTGTTGTAAAATTTATTGTAAAAATTACATCAATTGTTAAAAGTGTAGCTCAGTAGCTTAGTACATGTAGGATACATTAATGTAGTTTAATTTGTCTGAGCATAAGGTTTTATTTATTTTTTTTCAATTTTGCACCCTGTTTTGTCCCACTTCTCAAGAATTAGTGATCATCTAAAGCTAGCACTTAGAAGACTAGATAAAATCATTCTCAAACAAAACCGAGCATTACATTTTCTGATGTGTTGATATGGAAATATGATCCGAGGAACTTCACACCCCAGGTAACTGTATGTGCCGACAGAGCATATTGGCGGTGTAATAACTTTATTAATTCACAAGTTCTTAAAAAACGGAGAATATGGAGGGTTAGATAAATTAACTCTCTTATGAAATACACCATTAAAACATTCTCTGATGTGTTAAGGCAGGAACACACCAAGTCGGCTGAAGCTGGTCCTCGTCGCCTTCGAAATGTTGAATCAGCAGGCATTTCTCAATGTCAAGGATACTTCCTTGGCAGGACTGGTCCTTCCAAATCACTTCCTTCAGAGGCTAGGTGAGACCCCTCTTCAGCATTCGGAGAACACGTAAATGGAACACAGAACTGACGCGCTACTTGGCCGTCGGCTGTCTAGCGTTGGTTTGGTGTGTCAGGGCAACCTTGGACACAGACCCTGCTGACGTGAGCCAACCCCGGAGTCTGCTTTTGTCACTACTAGCTCGTCGGCATCGCCTTGGTGTGTTCCGGCCTTTAATAAGCACATATGATCCCAGGAACTTCACACCCCAGGCGACTGCATGTGCCGACAGTGCATATTGGCGGTGTAATACCTTTAGTAATTCACAAGTTCTTAAAAAACTGAGAATATTGAGGGTCAGATAAATTAACTCTCTTATGAAATACACCATTACAACATTCTCTGATGTGTTAATATGCAAATATGATCCCAGGAACTTTACACCCCAGGCGACTGCATGTGCCGACAGAGCTTATTGGCGGTGTCATAACTTTATTAATGCAAAATTCCTGGGATCATATTTCCATAGCAACACATCAGAAATACACTGACACACACACACACACACACACACACACACAAATACACTAGTTGTTTTTTGTTGTTGTTTGTTTGTTTGTTTGTTTTTTAAACGAATGGCTGTGCTGTTCTCTGCTTTGCACACTAGTTTTTTTGGTAATACTTTCTATGAAGACCATACTATAATGAATCATAGCTCCATTTATACTAGTTTAAAAGTAAGTATTAGTATTTTAGAAACATATTTATAAACACTCATTAAGACCTATACAGCATTATAAGAAGAGTTATAGTATGATATTATTTATTTTATTTTTATAATTACTTATAAGTCATGCATTTTCTTTTTCAATGCACATGTTCATAATCCATTATACACTGAATTGTAAGAATTAATTAGTCAGTCATATGGGTCCATGAATGTATTTATTAGGATGCAACCTGTCATTATATTATAGTTACAATGACTTTTTAGTCATTCAGCTTTATTTGTCAAATAAGTGAATATTTTGTTATTAATAGCCGTGTTGTGTTCTTATAAATAACTGTAATTTTGACCTTTAACTGTAATTTTGACCTTCAACCGTTTGGAGGCCATTGAAGTCCACTATAAGGAGAATAATCCTGGAATGTTTTAACCTTAATTTCTTTTTTTCTTTTTTTTTTGTATATTGCAATGGAACGTTCTATTGAGTGTTGCTTCTTGTTAGTGTATCCATGGCAGCATGCATTGCAGTATGAAGAATGTCACTTTTGTAGAGATTTATCTGCTGATTCTTTATATCTCTGTGTCTAGACATGTACCAATTCAAAATGTGTTTTGCCAAATATGCTTAAAAAGTGGTTCATAAAAGGGTTCATTTCTGGTGGCTTCACACAATACTATCTGGTAGTCAAAGAATTTAAAACAGGCACATAGGCTATCACAGATGACTTATGATACACTGCAATTTGCGCCAGTTAAAGCTTAGAAATGACAATGAAGAAAAAATCCTTTTCCCCATAGACTAATCTGTTTATATGAACATAATGTGTATTTACAATGATTGTATAACATAAATGTATAAAAAATATTGGCTTGAAATTAATGGGGCTATCAAATGTGTGTAAATCCATTTTTTTGTCATAATAGGCAAGAGTGGCGATATTATTATCCTAAAACCACACATTCTGAGGGGATCCCATGGGTTTATATAGCGAAGCTTCGGACGTCATCAATGACACCATTAGTCTAAAGTTATACAAGCCTCGACGCGCTTCACTGTAAGATTCCGGGATTTCTCGACACACGCTCCGAAGCCTCAGCACAGAATGTAACATCACTACTTAAAAGGGTTTAAGGTATGTGTGATTTTTGGGGGGTTAACATTTTGCTAGTCTGCTTGGTCAATTTTTTAATACATGCAGTTGCACTTGTACTTTTGTTAACTTGCTTGGAAAATTAAGCATTTATAATGTATTTCATTAAAAATATAAGCAATTACATTATAAATATCTTTACATGTGCTTATTTTGCATGATTAAATATATCTCCAATGTATTACACATGCAGCACCTTATCTGATCTCCATGAGAGAAGGGTACAAACAAATGGGCTGAAATGTTGGAAGTGTATTTAACAATACTTTGTGTTGTAGTCAGAATGTAGCATAGCATGTATAATAAAGTTGGCATTCTGTTTTTCTCATGTTTTCTCTGTTTTCTTATATACTGGAGACATAAATTATACCCTGTCACTAATGAAATTAATCAATCATGTTCAGTTTAATTTTTTTTTTTTTTTTAAAAAGGCAAGCAATTCATAAGGCTAATTTTTATTTTTTTATTTTTTTAAAAAGGCAAGCAATTCATAAGGCTTTTCACACTGCACTTAACCCCAGGTTATCGTCGTTCTAAACACCACTTTTAACTGCGGGTAAAGTAACACTCCACGCTTGTATATTTACATGATTTTGACAGTCACAGAAACACTGTACATTGTATACAAATAGAAAATTCAGCATTGGAAAGGAACAACAACATATATTCCAAATGGGATATATCGCCCTCTGAAGGGCACTTCGGAGTGAAAATAATCATAGCCGCCATATTGAAGGGTCATTCCAAACCGAAGTGCTCAAAACCGGCCACTTCAAAGGTCCTTCCGCAATGAAGGATTTCGAAGGATACAACTGAGGTACACTTCGGGTCCCCATGATCCTTTGCATAGAGATGTTGTTTGAGGTCACAGAATGGGCACAGGAGGTTAGGAGTTCGATTTTACCTATAAATGTATGTATATTATTTTTCTATACTACTGTAATATTTATTATGGCATAGGGATGAGCCCTTCCGAATGGAATGCAGGGCCAATCTCAACAATGGCTGTGTCCGAAAACTGGAAAATGCTGCCTTCAGAGGACACATTTCAAGGTAGGAAGGCATCAAGGCACATCCGAATTCAAATTTAGCTTCACTTCCTATTTCCTGAGATACCTTCATCTGATTGATTTTTGAAGGCATCATAGATGTATCCTTAGCTGCCTTTGATATCCCACAATCCTGTGCTTTCCATTCTGTGACAGTTGAGCTAGAAAAATAAAGATGGCGTCCGAAAGTTGCGTTCGCTGGCCAGTTTGTGTCTAAATGTACATTTTTGACCAACATTTTCCACTTTTGATGTCATTTCTAGAGAGAAATTACTACTGTAGTAATTATATATTTGTTTAGTTCTCACCAAAGCTCACGCTATATTGCGGTAGATCATTAAACTCTTATGCTGCCGCAGAAGTCTGTTCGCAAATCCGTTTCATCAAGTGCCTTCATGCACAAATGCTGCCTTACAAGGCATTGCTTGATAAGGCAGTGAGGCAGCAAGTCAGCTACCTAGGTTTTCGATATCATATTGACCGGCAACAGCCCATGACATCATAACAATGCGCCTGCCTGTATATAAGGGGTGCCCAAACAACATGTCATCCTCTAATTGTCTTCAGGGACTGTCTTGTTTGAAGCACTATCATGGTAAAATGAAGTGCACAGAGAAGATTATTAAGTGTGTGGATCCGTGTCCTCGCTATCTGACACTAGATCACACACAATCTGTGCGTCTCGTCTGGGTCTCTTCTCAAGAGAAGAGAGTTCAGCATCTGGGCTTGGTGGTTCGGCTCGTGCTGAGGCAGGGCGGAGACTCAGATCACGGGGCTCGCAGATGGAGCTGAACTTTTCCTGTAACGGATTAATTAAATGTATTAATTTAATTAATTTGCCGTTTATTGCTTAATCGAGCATGATTTTTACGTGATTATAACAGAGGCCTATTTTACTTGCTTTGTGACAAACAATCCAGTCCTTTTTACCTGTTGAAATACCTTTTAAATGGTAAATAAAACCCATAAAATGCAGTTTTACACTTGCCAAAAAGTGATTACAGCCTTTACTTATTGAGTGAACTGTTCTGCCTCAAAATGACTTGATTTCATTCACGAGGGTTATATTTGACAAACTATAGTTCATTCAGTTGTTTGTACCGGTTGAACTACCTTTAAATGGTCAATACAACCCATAAAATGCAGTTTTACACTTGCTGAAAAGTGATTACAGCCTCTTTATTGAGTGAACTGTTCTTTCTGCCTCAAAATGACTACTTTTACCAATTAAAAATAACTGAATGAACTAGAATCTGTCAAATATAACCCTCATGAATGAAATCAAGTCATTTTGAGGCAGAAAGAACAGTTCACTCAATAAATAGAGGCTGTAATCACTTTTCGGCAAGTGTAAAATGACTAAATGAGCTACTATCTGTCAAAAATAACAACCATGAATGAAATTAAGTCCTTTTGAGGCAGAAAGAACAGTTAACTCAATAAATAGAGGCTGTAATCACTTTTCGGCAAGTGTAAAACTTTATGGGTTGTATTGATCATTTAAATGGACCATTTAAAGTGACCTCAAACCAAACATTTTCAATAAGACATCAACATCTAAACCTCTGTTAATTCTCAATAAGAGCTCCTGTAGATGTGTGACAGAAATAAAGTCAGTCTGGTTAGTAATAAGCGAAGCTGGTAATGCTGTTTGTGGAGTTGTTTAATCAGATCTTCAGAGATTTCATGATGTTTATCTTCAGTTGATTTTATCTAAGGCTGTGGCTGAAGTCAGTTGTAGTTCTTGTGTTTCTCTTTTCTTCAGTGATTCTGCTTGTTAAAAACAGGCGTTCATCATTAATGCTCAATCATCACTTAAATAATTGCTTAATTATCTCATGAACATTTACTCTGCTTCAGTGTTATTTTAACACTATTTAGAGAGGGACCAATTGTACTCTGAGCAGAGTTGATTTAACTCTAGGGATTTTGCTGTTTATCTACAGATAAAGGTGAGTGTTTGTATTTTACATATGTAGTCACAACTGGGATGGGATGTAAAGTTTAAATTGTTTATATCAGATTTTTGTATAGTATATTAAGCAATATAATTTTAAAATTTTAGTATTTTTTTATAAATAATTGCTACTTTATTTCTTTTTTTTCCTCTTCTCATTTTCTGTCTTTGTGTAGGACTGAAAACCAATCAGAATTGTTTTTCTGCATGCAGAAGCTCTGGTTGAACAAACCCAGTGTTCAGACCCTGTACAACTGATTGTTAGTTAAGAGTGATTGATTTGAATTCACTTACTAAACAGAAGTAGTCCACCATGGCATGCGAACAGGACTACTACACTCTCATGTCTGGGCTGCAGGAGCTTGATTTCCAAGGGAAAGCAGTGCCCAGCAATCTTGTACTAATAGGTGAACATGCCTTTCCACTTGCTATGAATCCAAGAGGTCAGGTGCTGATGGCTGCATCTCATTACGGTCAAGGACGTATAGTGGTGTTGGGACATGAGGAATACCTAACACGCTTTCCTAGCCTCATAGAGAATGTCCTAATGTGGCTCATGCCATGTACCAGTGATGCTGGCATTGTAGGGATCAAGGGGAGTTTACGTTCAGTAGCTGACAACTTGAACAGCTACCCTATCAAGACAGAGCTAGGAGACTTTCGGGATGGATTAGCTATATATATCACAGATGCTTACAGTGTCGAGAACTGTGCAAAGGATCTGATTGCTTTCCTTAAAGCTGGAGGTGGTTTGATCATTGCTGGCCAAGCCTGGAATTGGTCTTATCACCATCCACAAGAAAACACTTTAAGGAACTTCCCAGGAAACAAGGTGTGCAGTGTTGCAGGAATTTATTTCTCTGAACACCCAGGAGAAGTTGGCAAATTTCCTGTTCCGAGAAATATCCCTTCTAGTTGGCTTGCTGTATCGTAAGTTCAGCATACATTTTTGCTTTTTACCCATTCTTTAACAAACCATGCGTTTCACCATCTGTCTTGTCTTTTTTCAGAATAGGAAAAGATTTCAAAGATGATCTAGAGTTCCTGTTACAAGGTGTGCCCGAGTTTGACACCCAAGGAGAGGCTTTAGCATCTGAGGTGATGGTGCATGGACCATTAGCGTTTCCCATTGCGGTCACTCCGGCTGAAAAAGCATTCATTGCTGGTGCCTATTATGGACAAGGTCGAGTAATTCTGGTATCCCATGAAACCTACCTGGGCCGGGACTCTCTGTCCACATTCATGATCAATGCTATCAAGTGGCTTGATGAGGGTCGGACGGGTGTTATTGGGATCCTACCCAGCCTCGAAGCAGCCCACGCGGTACTGAGCGAATCAGGTTTAGATTGCCAGTTGACTGGCTTCAGAGAAGATCTGAGCGTCTACGTCTGCACTTCCTACAGTGATGACCAGTGTGCAGAGATCCAAGAATTTGTTGCGGAAGGTGGAGGTCTTCTGGTTGGGGGTCATGCCTGGTATTGGGCCCAGACCCACCCTGGCTGTAATGTGATGACCGAATGCCCAGGAAATCACATTCTTAACAAGATGGGATTGAGCCTCTTAGACAACACCTTAGGTGGAGGGTTATATGAGGCCCCAGAAATAGAGCACAGGTGTAGAGAGGGGTACCACTTTCGTAGGATGCTGCAACGATTTGTCAAACATGTAAGCCAGGATCAAGAACTGACTGATCATGAACAAAGCTGCTTGAAGCAGCTGGGCTGCGACTGTGCAAATTACCTTCGTATGTGTTCTCAAGACAGTGCCACTTACACTTCAGTGCTCGCACTTCTTACTGACATAGTGAAGAAGGTAGGTGTTCCACAGGTGTGCAGTAATTGTCCTGTTGAGAGTGCCAAAGACCACCTGATGCTCCACGTTGGGACTGAGGTATACAAAGTGTCGCCTAATCCTGATGCCCTTCTTCCATACATCATCAAGGACAGACCTGACTTGCCCACTGTGTCTAATGCGAGAGTCCGGATCAGTGCAAACACTGCAGGTACGAAAGGTTTCTTGCCAAATGCAGAAGGAAAATGTTATTCCTTGTTTAAGTTTTACAATTTCTGATCACTATGTTTCAGCTAACGAAGAATGGATTAGCACAGGCTTATATCTTTCTCCTGGTATGAAGACGTTCATAGAAATACCTCCAGAGATTGTTGGGAAAAATTGGCAGGTAATCATTAGTCTATATACATTACATGTTTCCAATAAAGGAATAGTGCTGCATGTAATATACTTGTCATTCTAGAAACAACTTTATTGCTCATAGGGCTTGGAGAGCATGTTATTAACATGAGGAGATACTCTATATAGGTGCAGCTTGGTTGCCAGACAGATAACATTGGTGGAGCAAACAACCTGAAACGGGCTCCTGTGGTCCATGAGCGATTCCCCTTAAACAAACAAATGGTCCAGGTCAGGAATCTGTGGGGAGGGCTCATCTACCTAATTGCACCTCCTCAGAGCAAAGTGGATGGGGTGGAAATTGTTGTGCAGGTCTCAGTACAGGCTCCATACTTCAAATCTGGTAAGAATTCTGAATTAATATTCAGTGAGCATGACAGTAAGGACAGAGGTCAGAACATTTAAGGGTGGGGTGGGGATCACACACAGTTTCTGCCAATCTCGTGTTAATCTCGAGTGCCTATAGAGTAGTAGTGCATCCTTCATATCTCCAAAAAGTCTTTAGTTTTATCATATTTATAAAAGATACATACGCTGTACCAAGTATTTCCAAAAACAGCTGAGGCGTGACGTGAGAGCGGAGATGGAATGATGAGTTATCACAAGCATGCACAGCTATTGTGTAAAGATCGTCTGCAAGCTATCAATGGTCAGCTAAACAGATGTATTTAAACACACACAATACACCATCACATTATCCCTGGATAACTTTTGAATCACTATAATGAATATAGAGTATAGTGAGTGATGAATAACAAATTTATGAATTCGCTACGTTTGTGTTGTTTACATTATATGCACTTAGGCGCCTATTGCCAATAAAACAGACATTTGAAGCAGTTTTACTCACCACCTGAGGTTCCAAATCATGACCGGGATCATTATTTCTGTGACCGCTCCATCTTTCAGTTTAAAACGAGCTGTAAATCCAGTGTAGACCTGGGCCTTGTTTATGAAACCATAAGAGCCGATCCTGAGGGCTTGAACAGCCACGGAAAAAAAAACACAAGATATTCTCCATTCATTTTAACCAATAAAAAGTGATTGCAACTATCAAGTTTCTATGGTTATTTTAATAACAAATATCGAGAGCGCATCAATGTATTACGTAACCACAAAAATCTCAGATCCACTTAACACCGGCTTCTTTGGGAAGGAAGGTTATCTTTCCCTCACAACCAAAAACACACTACTTTGGTGACATTGTTGATTTTGTGAAGACCTGTGACCTGTGCAGCGCTGCTGACGACTACCGTAAAACCGAACATGCGTTGACGGGCGTGCTCTTGCTCTCATGCTCTGGTCGGGGGGGGTGTGCGCGCCCTTCTGGGAGAAGTGCCCGTACAAGGAACTCCACCCCCGTTTATGTCACTCAGGCCCATACTCGAAAAAAGACCCCAAATCCTCTAAGGATTTGGAAGAGAATTTTTGGCACAGAAATAATTTGTCATTCATCCAACTTGTGTTTTGAAACCTTGGCCATGTTTAGCATGAGAATACAACTCTTTAACAGTGTAAATAAGACCAGAATACATGAAATAGCATTATACCCCCCTCCTTAGAGGTATATGGTAAAACATGTTTTGTCCCACAGGAGAGACAAGTGTAGCTGACTGGGTGAACGGGATCCGTTCGGCACCTGCCCCCTGGGCAGAACTTGAGTTTGAGAATATCATCATCACATTAGAATCAGAGTTTATAAGGAATCTGGACCGCCCTGATGAGGTGGCTACACTTTGGGATACCATAATGAGAAACATAGCTGACCTGGCAGAAAGATCTGCCAAGTTCCCCCGCAAGGAGCGGTTTGTTGCAGATGTTCAAATCTCTTACGGTCAGTGTTACTATTGCTGAGATAAAGATCCATCACAATTACAACAGAATCACAATATTATTATTAATTACATTCACACAATACTGACGATAACACCGTTCCTCCTTTTTCTCCCTCAGGTTTCATGCATGCTGGATATCCCATCATGATGCACTCCATCTCTGCCCCAGAACTAATAAATGTAGAGGAAGCCTATAAAAGTGGTCTTTGGGGACCTATTCATGAGTTGGGTCATAACCAGCAGCGCAGAGTTTGGGAGTTCCCTCCACACACCACTGAGTGCACCTGCAACCTGTGGTCAGTGTACGTACATGAGAAAGTGCTGCGATTGAATAGAGCTATTGCTCATCCCGAGATGACTCTAGAAAACCGCCAGGCTCGTATCAAGATGTATTGCAGTGGTGGTAAGGATTTAAATAGCTGGAGTATGTGGACAGCACTCGAGACTTACATGCAGGTAAACAGACTGTGAATACTGTTTTAGCGGATTGTTTAAAGGTGAAGTAGGTGATCTGGGAAATGCTAACATTAGCCTGCTAGCATTGAAATTTTAAAGCAAGGGTGTCTTGGAAGTAATAATTTACCCTTTTTTAGTTATTTCTTTAAAAAAGAACTTTGTTATTTAAAAAACAAAACAAAATAATGCAAAACAAATAGAAAAATGTTATTTTATGTAATTATAATAAAAATATAATTATATAAATATAAAAAAATATATTTATACCCATTATTGTGTAATCTTACATCATCTCTCTAACCTTTTTTATTGTACTTTTTTTTCAAGCTTCAGGAAAAATTTGGCTGGGATGCTTTTAAGAAAGTTTTTGCTGCCTACCATAATATGAGTGGAGTGCCAGATGACAATGCAGGCAAGATGAATCTATATGCTGAGACCTTCTCCAAGGTGGTCAAACTGAATCTGTGCCCCTTCTTCAAAGCGTGGGGTTGGCCCATCCAGACCAGCACAGAAGAGAAGATCTCTCATTTTCATAAGTGGAGTGACCATCCTATGAGCCAGTACGCATAAGAACGTCTCAGAGAGATTGCAGTGCCAGTTTTAATGTAATTGAGGGGTAAGATTAAGTATAAAAGATTGTATATGCTTTTTATAGACATTATTGTATTCATGAGCAATTGATTCATATAAATGTGAGGAAAAAGAAAACTTATTCAGAATTTTTAAAATTATACTTATATTCTTGTTTTAATCAAATGTGGCTATAGGGTAAGTTGGCTACAGTATAACCTGAACATGCATGTTAAAAACACAACATATAAAAAACTAAACCTTGGCCTTGTCCACTTTAGTGCTGAAGGGGAAAATATATTTAGTAATTTTTGTTTACAGATCACTTATATGCCCCAGTGGTCTTTTGACTTTAAACTGTTTGTGATTGAGGCCTTTCATGGTGTAGGGGTAACAAAACGTCTCAGGTTACGTATGTAATCATGGTTCCCTGAGAACAGGGAACGAGACTCTGCGCTGACTGCGCTAGGGGAACGTCCTCCGTGACCCGTGCTCGAAATGCCAAAAATCACCACACTCCAATCCTATTGGCCGGCGACAGCCTATCACGTCAAACGGCGCGAACCGTGACGTATAAAGGGAGCGCCTGGGGAAACAGCCGACATCTTCTTGTCTTTAAGAGACTGTAGCAGGCATCCCGCAGCATGGCATGAAAGCGCAGAGTCTCGTTCCCTGTTCTCAGGGAACCATGGTTACATATGTAACCTGAGACGTTCCCTTTCGAAAGGGAACTTCTACTCTGCGCTGACTGCGCTAGGGGAATGATATACCCACGCCGCCATGCTAGAGGAGAATGCCAGTCCAAATGTCTGGACACATATCCGGCAGTTCCAGGGAAAAACCGGGGGCAGAACTCCAAGGCTGTCAGTGACAGCATTCCGTACGGCCAACAGCCCAAGCTGAGCCTAAAAGAGGCCTTCCGCAAAAAGCCTACCAAGGCTGCTCGAGCATCTGGAACCAACACCCCGAGAGGGGGTGGTCCCTTAAGGGAATGTGGCCAAGGAACCAAAGGAACCTTGGCCAGTCACTCGGGGGGAAAATCCATCCCGCTGCCACCAAGGAGGCCTAGCCAGATCCAGCGAAGCTAAATCTGGCCTGGCCAACCTTGTCTGATATACAGAATCTCCAAGCGCAAACTCCAAAGAGGAGAGCAGGAAAGAGCGACTGCGAAAGGCAGTAAGAAACTCAAACCCACACGCAGAGATGGGCATCCTGGAGAGCGGAACTCAGCTAAACGCTATGGACCCTCGTATGAGAGGAGTACAACCACTCATCCAAGGATCTACTCAGCCGTTAACAAGGTGCCCCTGACCCAGGGGAGCACAAACCAGCCTGGGGGCCGGTCTAACGGGAGACTTCATAGAAGTCTACAACCAAACCAGCTTAGGGAGCTAAGCACAATTACGCAGTTAACCCCGAAGGGAAGTACAAAGCTCAACCTAACAGACAGACCGTAAAGCGGGCACATAGTCATGCAGGCCGGGAAAAGGGCCTACAACATAACCAGAGTTCACCAGAGAACTGAATGCAGACGGCGGTAGCCCAGGATGGCCTGTAGGGCCACACCCTATTGCATATCAAGGTGGAGCAAACACCAAGACATAACAGCTGCAAGTGCCCACAAGACAGCCCGTCCAACACAAACCAACGAGCAGTGCACTCGGTGAAGTACCTTTCTACTCTTTAAGCAAGAGGAGTACAACATACGCCATCATGTGCTAAGGAAAGGCCCCATGGGCCTATAATCCCAGCAGGCACGTGGCATCAGCTCGTGGCAGTGTTATCAGGGTTCAGGCTGAACAGACCGACTACACAGGAGGTAATAATCAACCCAAGACCCGGCCAGCCGGCGAAACCATCCCTTTTGCTATCGAAGGTCAGCACGCTCCACAGGAGGCCTTTACGGCCTACCCGTCACACGCAACATCAGCCAGCGGCCACTAAAGTTCTAGGAGCAAAAATAGAACCCGTTAATAGACAGGGAAAATATTTTAGCTCGACTAGAGCTAAAGGGAATAAACGCACAAAATACTCAGTAAAAACATCTTTTACTCTCAGCGAGAGGAGTATCAAGCTAAACTCCGACATGCTAGCAAAGGAAGGCCTGAAAGCGGCCTGTAACCTTAAAAGCGCGCGGCGATAGCTAGTGCATTTATTAAATCATGGAATGATGCCCGTACACGACCAGCGTAGCTGGGCCAACAGGAAGCTATAAGAGAAGCCTGGAGAGGCCTGCTGCTTAAAGAACCATGTGGCACCGGCCCGTGGTCATGACAGGACCCTAGCTACAAGGAAGGGCCAGTATAACCTAAAATTACAAATTTAAGGGAACTAGCTACACAACCTGAGCCTAGGCATACACATTCCAGCAGGCAATGTAAAACATGCTAAACAGCGTGAGCGTAACCAGCATCGTAGACCAACAGCGCTGTATCCAAACAAGCTGCATACAGAGAGGCTAAAAACAAATAGCCAACAATCAAACAGCAATGAACCCCAGATGCTGTGGTGCAAACGACCGGGAGAGGTCAGGAAAACAAAATTCCCTACACTCATCCTGAGTGTGCGATCCAACAGGTGATGCACTCAGTGAAACACAAACCCTAACCGGGGAGTACAACAACAACACCGTATTCATATATAGAGGCCGGAAAAAGCCTGCTATCATAAAAAACAGGTGTAACCTGTGGCAGCACAAGCACGCTCACATAACACGCCTGCATAAACATATGAAGGGGAAATATGGGCAAAAAACGGCCAGCAACTTCCTCAGAAGGAGGCCAGAACTAGGAACTATACAACCGCAGGGGGATAGTCATAACAGGGAGATGTAAACAAACACACACCTAACCTAGTTCTAGCCTAGCCGCTAGCTAAGGACTGTATGTAGACCAAGCTACACTCGGGCTACAAATTCCCAAACACACCGAGAAAGCAGCGCGAGCGACAACTTTAGGTGGCCGAAAAACCGGCCAACACATAACTGACAATAGCGAAAGCTAGTTCTAGCTATACACAGTATCAGCCGAGAAACTACACCAATGCTAAACAACAAAGCAGCCATAAAGAGCCTGCCTGTAACAGTCAGCCTAACATACAGTTATTTGCCCAAATAACCCCTTAAAAACATGAACAGATGACAACTATATGCACGGGAAGCTATACAGGAAAAGCAAAGTCTATATTGAGAATGAAAAATGGACCTGGCTTACCTCCTGCGGCTCGTAGAACGCAGATTCCTCCCCGATTCGTCACACGGGGGGAAAATCCAAAGTCCCATAAGCCCAAAAGCACTTTCACTATCAAGCCAGACGGCGGGCCGTAGGAATATAGTCATCATAGGCCCGCAACATCAGCCCGACTGTAAAGCCCGCAGCATATAGATGTCACAAACGCTACCGGGAGGCGAAGGAAGAGGGAGGGCGAGAAAAAGCCCTCGCGAGAGGGGGGATCGATTACCGGCGCTGCTGGCGCCGCTCCTCGATCACCTCCCTCAGGTCTTGCTTCTTCCTTCTAGCGTCTCGCCGTCTCTGCGACTTACTCCAAGGAGGAGGAGGCGCACGAGCGGTGACACTTTCCCTCTGGGCCTGCCTCTGAGCCTCGGCTCGAGACGGCCCGGGATCTCCCGGCTGTCTGGGCCCAGAGCTGGATCTGAGCGGGATGCAAGATCTAACGCGTCTTCGCCTCCCTGATCAAGATCCGTAAGCAGACCAGCCTGTTACGCCAGAAGCACCGTCATAGTGTGCAACGGCGCACCAGGCTGACCTGCAGCGGTGTAAGCCCTGCCATTCAAACGTGACGTCACCTTCAACGCTTTGGATGGCAGGGCTCTCGCCGGAATTGCCGGGCCATGGGTAGAGAGAAAACGATCGTCTAACCTGCTGCGAGCGGGTTCCCTCCTCACGCGCTCCCAGGGCAGCTGCAGTCTGCTCGAGGCGCGTTCCATAACTTCCAGCAACTCCGAAAGACGCCACGCAGGGAGGCCGAGCGGGAGCCGCGGGCTCGCCCGCTTCTCCCACCGCGGCCATCTTCTGCTCTCCGGGGCTTTGGACCAAGAGAGCACTCGCTCCTGGGTCCGAGGATGTTAAAGATAAAACATCGTTGTCATCCGCCAGAAGCGCGTCCTCGTCAGTCGCTTCAGTTTGAGAAAGATTGACACCCCTCTCAAATTCTTCAGCAAGTTCCACCTGCGAGCCCCATGATTTCAATCGCTGCTGAGCCTCAGCACGAGCGGGGCCGGAACCACCAGGCAGCGGTGGTGGCACTTCTCCCCTCGAGAAGAGGGCCAAACGAGAACGGAGCGTTTTCATAGAAAAACGCTCACAGTTAGCACAGGCAGCACCCTCGAGTACTGACCGTGCGTGCTCCTTGCCCAGACAGAAAACGCACAAGTTGTGTGTGTCCTCCGGTGTCAGAAAACCTGGGACAAGGATCAGCACACTTCCTGAACGATTTAGCAGACATATTTTCTTTTGGCAGAGTGAAAAAGGCATGAGCAAAAGCAGTCGCGAAAAGACAAAAGGATGTCGGCTGTTTCCCCAGGCGCTCCCTTTATACGTCACGGTTCGCGCCGTTTGACGTGATAGGCTGTCGCCGGCCAATAGGATTGGAGTGTGGTGATTTTTGGCATTTCAAGCACGGGTCACGGAGGACGTTCCCCTAGGGCAGTCAGCGCAGAGTAGAAGTTCCCTTTCGAAAGGGAACCAGTTCTTTTTGCTTTCACACTGTTCCTAGATTTTCAATTTGAAAAACAAGAAAAATGTTTTGCACAAGTTTAAATGTGTGGCAGCAAAGAATGATGACTACTGATGACAACGTAGCAGTCGCCTCAATGCTGTATTGTTTTGTATAAATAACATGTTCTGCCACATATATTTGGAATCATGCAACTGTCAAATTAAAGTGATGCTGAGACAATCCTGTGTGAAGTGTGAAAAATATCACATACATTTAACAACCAATGTCTCTCTGCATACATATAATACACTCACATAAAGTGATATATATTATATTAAATCTAAACTGCTTGATTTTATATCATTAAATGTAAACTATAATATCGCTCAGCTCTAAACTAAATCTGCACAATTAGGCATCAAAGTACTATAAACATTAACATCAGAAATGTTCATAATGATGCTTACAATGCATATTGTAAATAAAACACTATACGCATACAAATTACTTGACTTTTGATGCAAGCTCTGAGACCTCTAATATGGAAAAGTATTCAAATCATAACAATGCTTTCTTTTCAAGATACTAATATTTTTTGTTTGTTTCATTTCTGCCAAGCAATATCAATATGAGATGTGTAACAAAAATGAAAATTTACAGTGTTTCAGTAACAGTACTAGCTACATTAAGCAACATGTTCTCCAACCAATACGCCTATATAGGTCGTTTGTCACTTCCCTGAAATACAACCCATAGGAGCGTTTACTAAAGTTGTGCCCCTATCAACAACAGGACACTTCCATTTTAATGCATTGCTCCCTTTTATCTGCGTCAAATTTTGCATTTTGCATTCGCAGCTCAATTGGTAGAAGATTGCAATATATAACTATATACAATCATGTGATCAACCGATCATGGGTTTGATTCCAACGAACACATGTGCTCATAGAGGGTATATGCACTATAAATCACTAAGGGGAGGTTTAGGTTGGGGTAGGTGTAGTCGTTAATAAAAAATGAATTTTGCTAAATGGAAATAGGATAAATGGTGTACAAAGCGCATGTTGAGTGCATGAAAGCAGTGATCTCGTCATTGCAACTCAATTTCTGCACACTAACAAATGCTTTCATCTTCACTAACAGTGCAAACGCGATATAACTAAGAGATTCGTTGAATAAAATGGGAGTTTTGCGCATCAGTGACTGATAAACTTGCGCTGTTTGATTGACAGCTTCAGCGCGCTGCTCCAACGACTGCAAAGGGAGTTTTCTTTGATCACTTTCTTTTATATAATTTAATCACCGATAAATGACAGATTATTTTCATCCTACTAAGAGAAACAGCGCAAGTTGATGTTTAGTCATGTGTTTGATTTACTGACACACAGACAAAGATCATCTGAACATGAATCATTAATATCAGATCAGCAGAGGTGGAAAGTCCAGGGGTCAGAAAGTAAAAGTCCTGCCATATTTTTATTCCACCCACTGAAGCATTAATGAGATAAATAAGTGATTAATTGAGTGATGATTGAGCATTATTGAAGACACCTGATGATAACAAGCAGAATCACCAAAGGATAAAATCACTATTTTTAAGTTACCATCATCGAGGTCAGGGTTTGTTTTAGTTGAGCTCTTGACCCTTGATATTTTAATATAAGATTTTAATTGGATAGTTTTAGCTGCATTAAAACCAACCAAACAAGCAAAGTTAAAAGATGATCAGGTGGTGTTGGTGATGTTTTAACATAATCATTATTTGATCTGAATCACTGAATTCATTTAGAGCCCAATCTCTGAGTTAGATTTACATTATTGATTACAGCAGCACTGTGATTCTACAGCACAAGATCCAGTTTTTCACAACAATCCAAAGGTTTTATCAAAAGTTGTTCTAAAGCAAAAATGGCCCTCACTTAGACACAAGAATCAGTCTGTGAATCTCAACAGTAGTGACTGTGAAAAAGAATGTTGCAATGCATTCTGGGAGCCACCAATCAAAATTCATCCACGGCTCCCATCATGCATTGCTGCATGAATAAATTATGAGCTGAATTGTCTTAGTAATTTTCTTTATTCTCACTATTTTATTTTTTTTCTGTTTTTATGTGACTTTTTAGTAGCTTGTTTTCTAATGTTCAGTTGATCTGTTGATCAGAATATGTTGCTTGTCACCGTCGTTGAGATTCACAGGCTGATTCTTGATGTCTATGTGTGCCTAAAAGAATGACTTTTTTCTTTTGATCAGAACAACTTTTAAGAAATCCTTCATATTTTATTGATAAAGCTGATCTTCTGTAGAATCACAGTGCTGTTGTAATCAATAATGTAAATCTAACTCAGAGATTGGGCTCTAAATGAGTTCAGTGATTCAAATCAAATAATGATCACGTAAAAACATAGTCAACACCACCTGATCATCTTTAAACTTTGCTTGTCTGGTTGGTTTTAATGCAGTTAAAACTGCCCAAACAAAATTTAATATTAAAAAGTCAAGGGTCAAGAGCTCAACTAAAACAAACCCTGACCTCGACGATGGTAACTTAAAAATTGTGATTTTCTCCTTTGGTGATTCTGCTTGTTATCATCAGGTGTCTTCAATAATGATCAATCATCACTCAATTAAACACTTATTTATCTCATTAATGCTTCAGTGGTGGAATAAAAATATGGCAGGACTTTTACTTTCTGAACCCTGGATTACCCACCTCTGCAGATCAGGCATTAGATTTAACACAGTTACTCACATGTTGTTGCATTACTGTGAAGTCCAGGTCCTGCACAATATAATCCTCAACGGCATGTTTGCTTGATAGCTCGACCTGGTTTAGCATCACATAGGCCTTTGTTACTTAGGCCAAAGAATATAGGCCTATACAAAGAAGCGACACTCAATAGAAAGTTCCATTGCAACACCGGCGCCCAGCAGCAGCCCTGCGTTTCTGCCATTTTGGGGTGTCGGCAGTCCTCTAGTTTCTGGCAATATCAGCTGCTTAGTTTAAAAAAAAAAAAAAAGAAAGTACATTAAAGCTGAAATCCAACCTGAATGATGACAACACAGAATAAAATACTATCAGTGATCATCAGATCCTTTTTACAGCTTATTTTACACACTTTGTGTTTAACATCTTCCACTTTTTCATAAAACCTTTGCTCTCTAGAAACCCAACCAGTTTGGGTTAAAATTCTTTGAAGTTCAAGTATTAGCATTATAAACATTGAATTAATAACATATTGAAATTAAACTAAGAATATGCATCAGAAAAATTGAGAATGTTGGACAATAAGCAACTTGATCTTGCAGTGTTGTCTAATGTCCATTAAATCGTTTGCGTTTAACCAGAAGAACACATGAATGAATGACTATAACTATATGTTACCGCCTCTGAAATAAAGCAACATGCAGCATAACATTGAAGTGTTCTGGCTCATCCTGGACTGAAGCACAGGCTCTACTCTTCAGCACAATGGTGACCCACAAAACACACGATAGAAACCCTCTAAATCCCAACAGAACATGAAAAACTAACAGATCTCTCAAGATCTCAGCATCTTCACTTATTACAATCCAGACTTTATTTCATATTAAAGTTCTTATTGAGAGTTAACAGAGGTTTAGGTGTTGATGTTTTATTGAATAAAATAATAAAGTTTGAAGTTACCATTCTGGTGGTCAGTGCTTGCTTTAGTTGAGCTCTTGACACTTTAACATTAGCATTTCTCAGATTGCTTTAACTGTGTGTTACTGATACATGTTTTTTATGACAAAAAAAATAATAAATAAGTAAATAAAAAAATAAATCTTAGATCAGATGATGTTGGTCACTTTTTAAGTGATGACAGTCATCATAAAGTGGTCTGACTTATTGATAGCAGAGTCTGGTCTCTAAGTTGTTTAATATCAATTGTAATTTAAAATGTCAAAACTTCTGCAGTGCTGTAATACTATAAAAATTCCATACATAAAATAACAGCCAAGTTGTTAATTTACATACATTGTAATTTTACAGAGTTTTGAGTATGATTTAAAATAAAAGAAAATGACCGTAAAAAAAATCACAGTTATTTTCCATAAAATTAGGATATTTGTTTTACAGTGTAGGAACCATACAATTTACTGATGACTTAATTTAAAAAACTGTTCTATTGCGCTTCTGAT
Source organism: Megalobrama amblycephala (assembly GCF_018812025.1). Classification (NCBI taxonomy): domain Eukaryota; kingdom Metazoa; phylum Chordata; class Actinopteri; order Cypriniformes; family Xenocyprididae; genus Megalobrama; species Megalobrama amblycephala. Next base: position 34,147,524 of record NC_063059.1, on the reverse strand, counting down.
TTGGCAGTGAAATTGTGAAGATGTGAAGAATTCTATGGGCTAGTTAGTATTTTCACCCCATAATGGCGGCCGCGCTACCGGAGCGCCATCTAGTGGCTGTTACCCAAAAAGTATCAAAGTGTCTCTGGTTCTAAGCTCTTTGCTTAAGCTGAGTTCAGGCTGCACGATTTTCAAAGTAGTCGGGTCACTGTTCTTTTCACACTGCATGACTATCTTGGCCAGCATTAAGTCGCTGCTGTGTTCACACTGCACGATGGATTGGCAACAGAAGGTTTCACACTGCATGACTTTACAATAGGAAGAATCGCCGACAACTCTGTCTGGCACACAAACTACGTTTCACAACCAAACACACGTGAGATGTGAAAAGGAAAATAACGCGATATCACGCGTGCAAGACCGGAGTTCTCACGTGAGACTGGGATTATTATTAAAAAAGGTAGCCCGCAAGAAGCTTGCAATATGAATTGCCTGTGCGCTGATTTGCAGTGAAAACAAGAAAAAGAAAAGAAGAATATGGAGGTGGAAATGGTTGGGGAGACGTGAGGAACAAGAATTTTGTGTTCTGCAACGAGATTTGGAGGTAAATACATAACTATAACTCCTCCGCGAACTCCCCGCTGCTCCGTATCTTGCTCTCATTGGCTGTCGGTCATCACCGATGTAGTTTTCAGTCAGAACACTTTTCACACAGCAGGATTTTGAATCGCCGACAGGTCCAGATATTTAGCATGCCAAATATCTCACGGGCGTCAGCGACTCGTCTGCAATTCTCTCAGATCACGTCTTTGCTCATTCACACTGCGTGATTGTCACTCGCGTGAACGAGCACCGATTTGCCTGTGATTTCAGGCATTTGTCGGCGATTTCTCAAAACCTGTCGGCGAGCCAAAATCGGGGCTAAAATCGTGCAGTCTGAACTCGGCTTTAGGCTACCTATTCTATTGCATGTCATGCGTGAATTGGTGGGCGGGGCTAAACAGGCAGGAATGAAGTAGGCGTTGATCTTCTTCTGCAGAGGCGGTGCTTGCTGCCCTTTGACGTCATAGATCCCCACTTTGTAAATCCTGTTGTTTTCTGGGTCTGGTGTCAATTAAAGCTTTTATTGGACTAACAAGGAAGTTTTCAACTCTGAAATTTACAGAATATTCTTATAGCATGACGACCTCTCATATGTCAAAAGCTCAAGGAAAATTCAATTTCTCATTTCATCACCCCTTTAAAAAGCAAATCTACAGCACATGAGCTAATGTAACTTCTGTATCACTACATCAGCAACTACACAGTTACTACAGCCTTTAAATAAAGCAACATGCAACAAAACCTCAGTGTTTCTGGAACATCATTGACTGAAGCACAGGATCAACTCTCCAGCACAATGGTAACCTCATAAAACTCAGATAACAAAAACAACATCAAACACTAACAGATCTCTCTAGATCTCAGCATCTTCACTTATTACAAACCACAATGACTTTATTTCTTTCATACTAAACTTCTTAATGAGATGTTGATGTTTTATCAAAATGTATAGATGTCACCGTTACGGAGGTAAGCGCTTGCTTTAGTTGGGCTCCTGACCCTTAACATTTTGACTGTTTCTTTTTCTCCAACTGTTGTAACTGTGTGTTTCTAAAGTGTTTGTTATAAAAAGAAATCTGATCAAGTGGATTTTGTTTGTTCATTGTCAATGATTTTATCATCATATAGTGGTCATGTTCACTAATGTCTGATAATTGTATTATGTTTCATGTTCTATGCATAAAATGCTGTTCAGCTTTGATATTTTGAAAGTTTTTATCATTATGCAGGAATTATTCAAACAGAGTCATTTAGATTCACACAGACATCAAGATTCTGCGTATGATCCTTAACAATGGTGACAAAATTTTCAGATAAACAGATCAACTCTGAGCATCACAAAACAAGCTACTAAAGTCACAAAAAAGATTTTTGTTTATTGTCACCATTGTTGAAGATCATACGCTGATTCACGATGTCTGTGTGAGTCTAGAAGATACGGCTCAAAACTCTGTCTGTATAATACATTTTTTTAAAAACTCATAGTTTATTCTCTGGAGAAGATTAGTGAATCACCAGCACTGAACAACCCAATTCATTTGCATTTTTTGCTATAACAAACATGTTAAACACAACTAAAGCAGCCACAGAAAATCTAACGTTAAAATGTCAAGAATGAAGAGCCTATCAAAACCAAACGCTCACCTCCATAACGGTGACATCAAACATTAATATTTTCTATAAAACACCCACGAAGAAGGCGACGTTCTCGTGACCTTGCGCAACTTTGCCTAAAAGTTCTCTAAAAGTGACGAAAATTCTGAAATTTTACAGAACATATGGGACATTCCTAAAACGTCCTCTTTTGGTAATGAAAGTGCTGCAGTTCAAGGTTCCTTATATGACTTTAGGGGGACGTTCCATTTTGATTATTTTATGTTCACATAAGAACGTTACAAAGAGGACATTTGGGACATTAACAGAATGTTGCCACATGGTCCTCTATTGGTTATTTAATAACGTTCCCGATATGAGTTTAGGGGGACATTCTATTTTGGTTATTTTATGGTTGCACAAGAACGTTACAAAGAGGACATTTGGGAAGTTATAAGAACGTCCTATAGTAATAGTCCCCAAAACATTCCCAGAAAGTCCTGAATGTTCTCTGAAGGTCCACCAAATAACATTCCCCAAACCTTAAAAAAACTCCACATTGTGACCGTCTCTGAACAATTTGGGAACGTACATAGACAAGGTCCATAATACCAGTGGACGTTCTGAGAATGTTCTGGGAACGTAAAATTTCTAGCGGGGTAACCTGTCACCTGTAATGTTCCGGGAACCAATTAATTCGGGAAACACTAGTTTGTTGATTTGTAGTTTGGACGTAACACGACGGTTAAAGCAACGGTTAAAGACGGCTGCCGTGTGTTTACATGCTGAAGGGATGTAAGGGAAATACATCTGAAGGGAAATACATCTACTACACTCAGTTTTCAAACTTGCATTCAAAACGTCCATTCAAAAAGTTTGGGGTCAGTAAGGTAATAAATTAATAATTTTATTCAGCAAGGATGCATTAAATTGATCAAATTGACTGTAAAGGCATTTATAATTTTACAAACAAATTCTATTCCAAATAAATGCTGTTTTAAAAAAAAAAGTTAAAATCTATCACAGTTTCTATAAAAATATTAAGCAGCACAACTGTTTTCAACATTGATGTTACTAAGAAAAGTTTCTTGAGCAGCAAATCCATATATTACAATGATTCTGATCATGTGATCATCATAAGATGAACAAACAAAATGAAAAAGGGAGTATTTATGGGCATGCTCTGTTCTCTTTATGGGTGAGCCATAGACAGCCACAAACACATTCACACAATAGTTACACAGAGCTAAACAAAGGAAAGAGTTACACAAAGGAAAGTAATTTGAGCTTGTTTGTATCTACAGATAAAGGTGAGTGTGTGCATATTACATATGTAGCCACAATTGGGATGGGATGTAAAGTTTGTATTGTTTATATCAGATTTTTGTATAGTATATTAAGCAATACAATTATTTTTAAAGAACATTTTTGTATTTTTCTAAATATATATGTATGTTTTCTAAAAAAATATATATATTTTTTTTTTTTCTAAAATGTAACTTGTTTTTTTTTTTTCTCTCTCTTCTCATTTTCTGTCTTTGTGTAGGACTGAAAACCAATTGGTATAATTTTTCTGCATGCACAATCTCTGGTTGAACAAACCCAGTGTTCAGACCCTGTACAACTGATTGTTAGTTAAGAGTGATTGATTTGAATTGACTTACTAAACAGAAGTATTCCACCATGGCATGTGAACAGGACTACAACACTCTCATGTCTGGGCTGCAGGAGCTTGATTTCCAAGGGAAAGCAGTGCCCAGCAATCTTGTACTAATAGGTGAACATGCCTTTCCACTTGCCATGAATCCAAGAGGTCAGCTGCTGATGGCTGCATCTCATTACGGTCAGGGACGTATAGTGGTGTTGGGACATGAGGCATACCTAACACGCTTTCCCGGCCTCATAGAGAATGCCGTAATGTGGCTCATGCCATGTACCGGTGATGCCGGCATTGTAGGGATCAAGGGGAGTTTACGTTCAGTAGCTGACAACTTGAACTACTGCCCTATCAAGACAGAGCTAGGAGACTTTCGGGATGGATTAGCTATATATATCACAGATGCTTACAGTGTCGAGACCTGTGCAAAGGATCTGATTGCTTTCCTCAAAGCTGGAGGTGGTTTGATCATTGCTGGCCAAGCCTGGAGTTGGTCTAATGACCATCCACAAGAAAACACTATAAGGAACTTCCCAGGAAACAAGGTGTGCAGTGTTGCAGGAATTTATTTCTCTAAACACCCAGGAGATGTTGGCAAATTTCCTGTTCCAAGAAACATCCCTTTTAGTTGGCTTGCTTTATCGTAAGTTCAGCATACATATTTGCATTTTAACCATTCATTAAACCATGCATTTCACCATCTGTCTTGTCTTTTTTTCAGAATAGGCAAAGACTTCAAAGATGATCTAGAGTTCCTGCTACAAGGTATATCCAAGTTTGACACCAAAGGAGGGGCTTTAGCATCTGAGGTGATGGTGCACGGACCATTAGCATTTCCCGTTGCGGTTACTCCGGCTGAAAAAGCATTCATTGCTGGTGCCTATTATGGACAAGGTCGAGTAATTCTGGTATCCCATGAAGGCTACCTAGGCCGGGACTCTCTGTCCACATTCATGATCAATGTTATCAAGTGGCTTGATGAGGGTCGGACGGGTGTTATTGGGATCCTACCCAGCCTCAAAGCAGCCCACACGGTACTGAGCAAATCAGGTTTAGATTGCCAGTTGACTGGCTTCAGAAAAGATCTGAGCGTCTATGTCTGCACTTCCTACAGTGATGCCCAGTGTGCAGAGATCCAAGAATTTGTTGCTGAAGGTGGAGGTCTTCTGATTGGGGGTCATGCCTGGCATTGGGCCCAGACCCACCCTGGCTGTAATGTGATGACCGAATACCCAGGAAATCACATTCTTAACAAGATGGGATTGAGCCTCTTAGGCAACACCTTGGGTGGAGGGTTATATAAGGCCCCAGAAATAGAGCATTGGTGTAGAGAGGGGTACCACTTTCGTAGGATGCTGCAGCGATTTGCTGAACATGTAAACCAGGGAAAAGAACTGACTGATCATGAACAGGGCTACTTGAAGCAGCTGGGCTGCGACTGTGCAAATTACCTTAGTATGCGTTCACACGACAGTGCCGCCTACACTTCAGTGCTCGCACTTCTTACTGACATAGTGAAGAAGGTAGGTGTTCCACAGGTGTCCAGTAATTGTCCTGCTGAATGTGCCAAAGACCACCTGATGCTCCACATTGGGACTGAGGTATACAAAGTGTCGCCTAATCCTGATGCCCTTCTTCCATACATCATCAAGGACAGACCCAACTTGCCCACTGTGTCTAATGCAAGAGTTCGGATCAGTGCAAACACTGCGGGTATGAAAGCTTTCTTGCCAAACGCAGAAGGAAAATGGTATTCCTTGTTTAAGTTTTACAGTTTCTGAGTGCTTTAAAATGACTTGTTTCAGCTTGTGAAGAATGGATAAGCACAGGCTTATATCTTTCTTCTGGTATGAAGACGTTCATAGAAATACCTCCAGAGATCCTTGGGAAAAATTGGCAGGTAATCAATAAAGTTGATATACAGACTTCAATACTAAGTCGGTACTGAAATTTTAAAAATGTGACTTTGAACGCTGTTGAGCGGATTCGTAAACACCATTGTGTTCACGCACTCAACACAAATGTCTGTGATTAGCTACAATGATCAATGCATGGGTAGACGCCTGCTTTAAAACGCTCCATGTGTATATCTGTAAGCACACAGTGAAGAGTGTCACTGATGACTATTTTCAAAAGTTTTGAAGCGTTGATCATTGTAGACAATCACAGACATATCTGATGAGCGTGTGAACACAGTGGCCAATCAGAGGTGTTTACGAATCCAAACAACAGCGCTCAAAGCGTAACATTTTTAAAACTTCAGTACGGACTTGTTACCGAATTTGGCATTTTGGCAACACTAATATACATTACATGTCATTCTAGAAACAAATTTATTGCTCATAGGGCTTGGAAAGCATGTTATTAACATGAGGAGATACTCTCTATAGGTGCAGCTTGGTTGCCAGACAGATAACATTGGTGGAGCAAATGTCCTGAAACGGGCTCCTGTGGTCCATGAGCGATTCCCCTTAAACAAACAAATGGTCCAGGTCAGGAATCTGTGGGGAGGGCTCATCTACCTAATTGCACCTCCCCAGAGCAAAGTGGATGGGGTGGAAATTGTCGTGCAGGTCTCAATACAGGCTCCATACTTCAAATCTGGTAATAAGAATTCTGAATTAATATTCAGTGAGCATCACAGTAAGGTTTCTATTCAGAACATTTAAAGGTCTATGGTAAAACTTGTTTTGTCCCTCAGGAGAGACAAGTGTAGCTGACTGGGTGAGCAGGATCCGTTCGACACCTGCCCCCTGGGCAGAACTTGAGTTTGAGAATATCATCATCACATTAGAATCAGAGTTTATAAGGAATCTGGACCGCCCTGATGAGGTGGCTACACTTTGGGATACCATAATGAGAAACATAGCTGACCTGGCAGCAAGACCTGCCAAGTTCCCCCGCAAGGAGCGGTTTGTTGCGGATGTTCAGATCTCTTGCGGTCAGTGTTACTATTGCTGAGATAAAAAACCATCACAATTATAACAGAATCATGCCATTATTATTAATTACATTCACACAATCCTAACGATAATACCGTTCCTCCTATTCCCCCCTCAGGTTTCATGCATGCTGGATATCCCATCATGATGCACTCCAACTCTGCCCCAGGTCTAATAAATGTGGAGAAAGCCTATAAAAGTGGTATTTGGGGACCCATTCATGAGCTGGGTCATAACCAGCAGCACAGAGTTTGGGAGTTCCCTCCACACACCACTGAGTGCACCTGCAACCTGTGGTCAGTGTACATACATGAGGAAGTGCTGCGATTGAATAGAGCTATTGCTCATCCCAACATGACTCTAGAAAACCGCCAGGCTCGTATCAAGATGTATTGCAATGGCGGTAAGGATTTAAAAAGCTGGAGTATGTGGACAGCACTCGAGACTTACATGCAGGTACAAACTGACTGTGATTAAAGTTTTAACAGTTTGTTTATTCAGTTAAATGCATGGGTTTATAAAAATAGTTTGATAATGTACATTTTTTGTTACATCATCATTGCCAGTATTATAAGAAATTTTTAGGAGAGTTTAAAGCAAGAATTAAGTATTTGTGAGCTTTGGAAATAATAATTTACTTTTTTTTTTTTTCAAAATTAATTTTTAAAAAGAAATTTGAAAAACAAAATTTGAGAAACAAAATAATAAAATTTGATGCGAAACAAAAAAAATATGAAAATGTAATTTTATGCAATGACTATAAAAAAATAATTATATAAATATATATATATATATATATATATATATATATATATATATATATACCCATTTTTGTGTAGTCTTCCATCATCTCTCTAACCTTTTTCCTTTTTCTTTTTTTTTTCAAGCTTCAGGAAAAATTCGGCTGGGATGCCTTTAAGAAAGTTTTTGCTGCCTACCATAAAATGAGTGGAGTGCCAGATGACAATGCAGGCAAGATGAATCTATATGCTGAGACCTTCTCCAAGGTGGTCAACCTGAATCTGTGCCCCTTCTTCAAAGCGTGGGGTTGGCCCATCCAGCCCAGCACAGAAGAGAAGATCTCTCATCTTCCTAAATGGAGTGACCATCCTATGAGCCAGTACGCATAAGAATGTCTGAGACAGATTTTAAAATTTGCAGTGCCAGTTTTAATGTAATTGAGGGGTAAGATTAAGTATAAAAGATTATATATGCTTATCTGGAGTTTCATGGACATCATATACATAAAAACCAAAAACACTCCTGGGTGAAATATAAACAATATAACATACATTTTACAATATAACAATGTTTCTCTGCATACATATAAAACACATAAAGTGATATGTATATATATATATATATATATATAGCAAATATCAACTATAAACAAATATCAAATATCAACTAAATCTGCACAATTAGGCTTCAAAGTACTATAAACATTAAAATCAGAAATGTTCATAATGCTGCTTACAATGTGTATTGTAAATAAAACACTATACACAAACAATTGACTTGACTTTTGATGCAAAAATATGTAAGCCAAAGATTTCTGTAAGCTCTGAGACCTCTAAAATGAAAAAGTATTAAAATCATAACAATGCTTTCTTTTCAAGAATCATTTTTGATATGTTTAATTTCTGCCAAGCAATATCAACATTAGATTATCAATATCAACATTTACAGAGTTCCAGAAACAGTACTAGCTATATTAAACTGCTATATTTAATGTTGAATTTGAATTTGAAACATACTTTATATCAGACCTGTACAATCAACGTAAACACAAAAAATGGTTTTATCATGCAACTGTAACATTTAACTTTAAAGTGCCGTTTCTATTTTATTTGACCCTTGATGTAACAGTGATTTATTAAATAATATGTTTGAAAACAAGCAGTTCAGTCACTAAATTAAGCACATTTTAGGTTACTTGAGATTTTTTCACATTGCTGTATTAACTGTACCAGTCTTTACCAAGAAATTCTATTAAAAAATAATTTCTGTCCTCCTGCAGGACAGTTCAATTCTTTATAATAATAAAATATGAGCAGTTACAATGATGGTTTGGGACAACCATAATGTGTTTTTGTACAGTCAATTATTAGCAACAGACAGTGTTAAACCATCAAAATTACATGTTTATTGCTTATGAATTTCCCAGATTTTTTATACCAGGAGGTTTCAAGATTTTTTGTGGCAAGGAGCCCTAAACAATCCCCTTGTGAGATAAATTTTTTATTAGGCTTACATTATAATATAATAAAATATAATATAATATTTAAGTATTTAAACTGATATACAGTATTATATCATTTTAAATGCTTCCATTTGTTGTAATATATTATAAAGTAAAAACAAACTGAAGCATTTAAACAGATCTGATAGCTAATTATTTTTAAGAAAAGTGAACATGTTAACTCGTTTATAGTTATCTAAACATCCCTGAAACCCACACCACCACCACACACACAAATCTATTTAAACTGAGGTATATCACTGATGTATTTTGAGTTTGCAAGCTACATCTGTGGTGGGTGTGTAATTGTAAATGTCTCAGAGTTTTGTTAGCATTCTGTGCCCATCATCCGTTATTTCCACCACTTTTCATTAAAATATGATGTTTTATTTCACATTTCTTTTAGTTTCGCGTTGCCTCTTGTATTGATGTATTTAGTCCGCAAACATTACAGTATTCTTACCGCAACTGATTTGGCTCAGGGCCAGCCAGCTCACATGCGCTCACATCGTTCTCTTTCTATGAAACCTGTAAACCGCATTCACCGGTTCCAACTCTATAGCGACAATAACTCTATAGCGGTTGTCCAGAGCACTTCAATTATTTCTCATTTAAACTACTACAATCAAATGGATTTCCCCACACATGATTCTCATGTCTGTTCTCTGCGCGGCAATTATTTTTTCTGCGCGGCCGCACACGCGCGCAACTTAGAGGGAACATTGCTGATAATGCCAAATGTCTGATTTTTACCAGCAAAAAGGGCTTACGTTATTTATATGTGTCACGAATGTGGCTCCTGCGCCTCCTTCTCCGCAACACCGGAGGGAGCCGTCACCTGAATATTGACTTTCCATCATTCGGACTATGTTTCCCATAGGCCCTCATTCCTAGGACTGATTACGCACACACCTGCATCACATCACACTCACACTATTTGAGCCACACACATGCACTCACACATTGTGAAGTCTTGATTTACCCTGGTGATCATTTCTGAGCTATCCTGATCTCTGCCTGTTTACTGGACTGTGTTCGCTTGCCGCCTGCCCTGATCTCTGCCTGTATCCCGACTCTGTTTGCCTGCCGCCTGCCTCGACCATGCCTGTCCCTGTTCACGTTTATGCCTTTGCCCTTGTATGCATTTATACTTATCTTAATAAAAGCTGCAAATGGATCTCCATTCTGTCAACCTATCATTATAGAAGACTTCGCCAAACAGCGATCCAGCAGCCATCATGCAGATCTCCACCGAGCTGTCCACCCAGGCCAGCCAGCTCGCGGTTCATCAACATCAGCTGAACCGATTAACTTCTCTTACCGAGGAGCTGGTAAAGACCATGCAGAGCCTTCAGTTCAGTCCCACCGAAGCCACCCCACCACCTTCTGCTCCCGCTAGCCAGGCCTTCACTACTGCTCCTGCAGTGAATCTGCGACTCACATTCAAGGAGAAGTTCGATGGCAGCCCAGCCAAGTGTAAGGGATTTCTACTCCAATGCTTACTCTTTGTTAACCAACAGCCCTCTCTATATCCCACTGATTCCAGTCAGATATCCTTCGTTTGCTCACTGCTGTCCGGTAAAGTGCTGGATTGGGCTACGGCGGTGTGGAGAGTGGACGGTTCAGTGTTTTCCATTTTCTCTGTCTTCCTACAAAGTTTCAAAGAGGTCTTCGAGCACCCCGAGGGAGGGAAAATCGCGGGAGATCAACTGCGTCAAGGTAAGTCGAAGTACACGCTGAAACTGCTGTTTCGCAAGGGACTGTCCCTGGAGCTTCAGGCCGAGCTAGCATGCCACGATGAGGGAAGATTGCTCAGTGAATTCATTGAACTGACCATTCAAATTGACAATTTGCTACGCTCATGACGTCCTGTCTGTCTGCCCACTCTGACCAATCCCTCTCCAGAACCCATGCAGCTCGGCTATACACTGCTTGATCCAGAATAGAGAGAAAGAAGAAGACAACTTCACTTGTGTCTGTACTGTGGTCAGGCCGGCCACATCAAAGTCAATTGTCCCATTCGACCAAATCCTTCCAACCCGAAGGCAGTGAGTTCCCCACTTTCCATCTGCTACTCCACTAACAGCCTCAAAATACCAGTTCAAATTAACAGTCAACGCATATCCACTCACACTCTCTTAGACTCTGGGGCAGTGGGCAATTTCATGTCAGACACGTTCATCAAGGAACACAACATCATGTTAACAGACTGTAATTCTCAATTGACAGTGGAGGTGCTAGATTCGACCTATTGGAGGGGGGAAAGTGGCACATATCACATCTGAACTCGCCTTGCAAGTAGGAGTACTACATCATGAGCACATCAGATTTTACGCCATCCATTCACCTAACAACCCATAACCCATAACCCACATATCTCCTGGAAGGAGGGCTAGATCATTCAATGGGACTCAGCCTGTCACGAGCGCTGTTTGAAGCAAGTCACCCCATTACCGGTTCAAGCTGTGTCAGTTCACGAAACCAGTGCCGACGGGCCCAATGTTCCTGCTGAGTATGCTGATCTGGCGATCGCTTTCAGTAAAAGCAAGTCAACCAAGTTACCCCCACACCGTTCCAGTGACTGTGCCATTGACCTGCTACCTGGTACCACGCCCCCTATGGGCAGAATATTCCCTCTATCATAACCTTAATCAGCAGCCATGAAAACATACATCAAAGAGGAATTAGCCAAGGGATTCATCTGGCCTTCTACATCCCCAGCGGCATCAGGTTTCTTCTTTGTTAAAAAGAAAGAAGGCAGCCTTCGACCCTGCATTGACTACTGCAGATTGAATGATATCACTGTGAAGTTTCGCTACCCTCTGCCACTGGTCCCCGCAGCTCTTGAGCAGTTAAGAAAGGCCAAGTATTTTACCAAGCTGGACCTTCGCTGCGCTTACAATCTGGTTCGCATCAGAGAAGGGGATGAATGGAAAACGGCCTTTTCCACTGCCACTGGCCACTATGAGACCCTTGTGATGCCGTTCGGGCTATCCAACAGTCCCTCCGTATTCCAGTCCTTCATCAACGTCATCTTTCGGGACATGCTCAATTGCTGGGTCATAGTCTACATTGACGACATTCTAATCTATTCCAATACCTTCGAGGAATACGTCCAACATGTCCAGGCAGTACTACAACAACTCATCCAACATAAACTCTATGCCAAAGCCGAAAAATGTGAGTTTCATTGTACTTTCACATCTTTTCTGGGGTATGTCATCAGTCAGGAGGGAGTAGCTATGGATGATAATAAAGTAAGGGCACTACTCGAATAGCCTCAACCCCGAACTCTAAAAGAGATACAATGATTCCTGGGATTTGCTAATTTCCAAAGGCGGTTCATATGAAACTTCAGTGGTATAGCGGCTCCCCTAACCACCATGACTAAACGGCACTCCATGCGCCTCTCCTGGTCTAACGAGGCTATACACACTTTTCAAGAACTGAAGGAACGGTTCACCACAGCTCCCATTCTCCGTCACCCAGACCCAGAGCTCCCTTTCATTGTCGAGGTCGATGCATCCAGTACAGGCATCGGGGCCATACTCTCACAATGCCAAGGTAACCCTGTTCCCATGTGCATTCTACTCCAGAAAGTTATCAGCAGTGGAGCGTAACTACGATGTAGGCAATCGGGAGCTACTGGCAATGAAGGCGGCATTGGAGGAGTGGCGTCATTGGCTGGAGGGAGCACAACACCTGTTGTTCTACTTACAGACCAATATGTATATATACATTTTCAGGTTCAGAATCATGAATATTTTTATTCTGGTGTCACCATTGTTTTACTGCTTAGTTCTCTCTTAGGTTTTAGCTATCCTAATTCTAATTTTGTGTTAAAATTCAGTTTTATTGTTCAGTGACACACCCAATCAAGTTGTATGTTCAGCAAAGTTATTGAAAATTGTTAATGTTTTGGAAATAAATCTGTTATTTGAATTTCAGTTTAATTTTAAATTGTATTCAAAATATCGTGATAAGTATCATATGAACCCAGTATGGTGAGCTGAGTGTATCGTTACACCCCCTTTTGCTATTAGTGAACACCTAAATTTCTAATGGGCATGTTACTGTCAACCTGTCAGATCCACCCAATTAGTTGCACTGCATAGGGAAAACCATCCCAAAAATCATATTTACAGCACTTATTGAACATGCCAAAATGTATTCTTGCAAAACTGCTAATAGAGTTAAAACATAAAGTAGATTAGAATGACTCAAATATCCCTGACACAGACATCAGGTTTTGTGACAGCGTGTGTCACTTAAAGACATTTCTTCCAAGCAATCAGAGATACTAAATTATGTGAGGGCAGCTGTCCAGCTGATTTTACATTGGATACATTTTTTACCCTTTTACCCTGCTCTGACAGAGGGTACCCAACACCATATCAATAATAACAAACAGATCACAACTTAAAGAAACCTAAAGATACTCAACTTTAAACTCTAAAGGCTATAGCTGATATTCTGGACCTGATTCTAGCTTGTGGCTGAGCATCCAGCTGACCTAAAGTTTCACAGTCACACTAACCCTAAATGCTGATACAGATTATATTATCACCATGCCCATCTCAGCTCTCTGTGCTCTTTTGTGGCGGTGAGTAGGAATGCAGGGGCATTAGTGGAAACAAAAGCACTGGCAGTGGTAATGATGACTTGGCTTACAGTAGATGTAGAGATGCCTCTACATCAATGTATCCATCCATTTATCTCTCTTCATCCATTCATCAACCCAGCAAACATCCAGCCAATGATTTATCAGTACATCTGAGCAGATCTGACACCTATCCAGCATGGTCTCATTGTTAATACGTAGGTATTAATATGTAACTTTCACAAAACGTACATTTTTGTATGTTTAGAAAGGTGCTAAAATGTACAATATTGACGTAATTATGGCACTAAAACATAAAAATACTTACGTTTTTACAGCAAAAAAAACGTAAAATATTTACGAATCTTTCTTGTCATAAAGATATATGTATAATTTCCATTTTATCGTTTTGTAGATAAACGTAAGATCCCTAAACCCCACCCCAAACCTAAACCTACCCACAGAATTTATACAGAATGTTAAAAGAATAAAACATAATGGACAGAAATATATAGGGAAATGACAGTTTTAATAAAAATATAACATTAAAACGATATTTTGAGCCACTAATCCTACACCTACCCCAAAACCTACCCATATCCATTTCTTTAAACTATCTACTGTTAAAAATAAAAGAATAACAGACAAACAAGCGTAATCACAATAATTTATTTTTTGCGAAAATGTCAAAAGTGGTACCAAAAGTAGTTCAAATGATAAGTTAGAATCATAGTCCTCTCTGACGGTAATAGATTTTATAGGGTACAGAGCAGAATTTAACTTATTAATCCATGAAAATATGATAAATCCGGCTTCTCTCCGTGAAGGCGCGACACTCATTTCAAATGTCAATCCACTAAAACATGGCATGTCGCAATCTGTGACGAAGCAGGTGAGAACCATAGATATACATAATAAACCCTTTTGCTCATTTTATATTATGAAAAATACTCAATAACTTCACTGTAACACACTGTGCTGTCACCAAATTCAGTTCATACGTCACTGCTCTCCTGCTGGTTGTACTGGAACACTTAGTTTGATAAAAAAATGCATAACGTTTATGATTATTAATTATTAAATAAAATAATATAATAATAACTTCACTGTTATTAGTAAAAATATTAAATAAATTGTAATGCCATCAAATCCAGTAAGCAATTATCATGCAAAAGCTGTTGCAAGTATGTGTCATGATCACTGTCAGTTCCTGTCAGTTCCCGGACTACATTTCCCATCATCCTCTCTGCCATTCACATGCACACACTCCACACCAATCACCTGTCACCACATACAGCTTAGCACATCATCTGGACTATAAAGGACTCACACACACACCACCTCAGGGCGAGGTCTTGTTTACCTAGTGTTACAATTCCGAGCGTTTATTATCCTGTCTGCCTTACCTGTTTACGATCCTCTGTTGCCTACCCCTGACCTGTGCTTTGTATACCGACCTGTGAGTCATATCTGCCTGTCCTGATCTTTGCCTGTATCCTGACTACAACTCTGCCTGTCCCTTGCTGTTCCTGTTTGTTCCTGCCTTGACCCTGCCTGTACGACCATGCTCACTTTTAATAAAGCTTTGCATTTGGATCCCTGAGTCCAGCTTTGTTACAGTATGTAAGCTGTGTATCATTTGTGTAAAGAAGGCCTTTTGTGCTACTTGCCAAATTAAGTGTTGTAGTACCTATAACCAGCAGGAGAGCAGTGATGTATGAACTGAATTTGGTGACAGCACAGTGTGTTACAGAGAAGTTATTGAGTATTTTTCATAATATAAAATGAGCAAAAGGGTTTCAGGTTTTGCACATTTCAGACGGTCCCTTCAGGCGTGTATCTCCGCCGCCTGCTCATAGAGAACAATTTATTATAGAGCACATTTGAGGAAAATTGAGTTGTTGTAGCTTGTTGTCTAGGTTACTATGATTGGAAGTAGTTGTATTTGTGTTTTAACAACGTTTAGCTCACGAGTTATTAATCCGGGAAGCTCGAATCTGTGAATATATTGCGAACTGAACTGCAATAAGCACTGACTGCATTTCTTTATATTTGAGTCCAACAAGTTCAAACTCTAAGAGCTGCGCACAATAAATCTCTTATTCACAATGTTTATGGCTTATTGATTAAAATATGAGTGTTTTAGTTTCGCCACTTCTTGTAGTGTATATTGAGTGTTACACCATCATTATAATCAATGTCTTGTGTATCCAGAACAATTACAAGCTGCTTATGGTGACTTTCAGCACTTATTTTCATGGGCCATTGCATATAAAATTGAGTTTAAAATTACACAAGTTAGATAAGTTCTTGTATAAGTTCAGGTCCTGTAATAGCTCATTGTGTGAAACTAATTGAGAATAACAGACCCACAAAAAGATAAAAACAAGAAACTAGTGTTGTTACGGTCTGTGGCTTGGCCTGTGTCCTGTGTCCTGTTTTTTTTTTTTTTCTGTTTTGCCCCTCCCTTGTTTTTCTTGGTGTTGCGCTATCCTTTTGGAGCGTGTACGTGTTCTTTCTCTCATGGACACACCTGTTCGTCATTTGAGTGGCTGATTGATTCATCCAACTGATAAAGACGCCAACGAGGAGGAGAAAGAAACAGAGACGACAGATTTTGTGGGCTAGCCAGCAAACAAGGGCCTTTATATCTTTATTTTGCTTTTGTTGTTTTTTTCCCTTTGTTAATTGTTGTCCGTTCTGTTAAATTCGTTACTTGGTTGTTATGTTCGTTATTATATTGATGTTTGTTATGAGTGAGTGAATAAATAGATTTGATTGATTCCGCCATTTATTCGTTCTTGTTTATGTTACATAATCTCTCCTCTTTTCAAGATGATATTTTTATTAGAGGTTGTAACAGGTGTGAAGTCACAGATTGCTGTGCGTCTCTGTGTCTTCAGTCTCTGTGTCTTCAGTCTCTGTAACTCCTTATTCACCATCAGCTGATCCTGAGGAAACTGAACTGATGTCTTAATACTGAGAGTCCTACAATAAAACACACAGACAGTCACATATGAGTATGAGACATTACGGCTGTCACATCACATCAGGAGATCATTTCAGAAAAAAACACAGCCAGAGATATTAGTATATTCATATTAGTCAGAGATATGAATGAAAAACTGCTAATAAATTAATAACAGTAAATGATAAACAACTCTCTTTATCACTTGCACACAAACACTTTAAGATACACTTTAAAATATTCATAGATCATATTTATATCACAGAATTAAATTTTTATTAAAACAGTTCTGTTCTGTTACTGAACTTGGGTCAATTTAAAAGCTTTAAATAAAAATATACTCACAATAATATAATTTTTTCAGTTTATAATGTGGATTATCCCTCAGATCAGAGAGCAACTTCACTCCTGATTTTCCTAGTTTATTCCCAGACAGATCCAGTTCGCTCAGGATTGAAGAGGGGTTTGATCTCAGAGCTAAAGCCAGAGCAGCACAACCTTCATCTGTGACTCTACAATAACTCAACCTGTAGAGAAAAAGGACACAGTTTGAATTGTAGTTCAAGTGTCTGTAGTTTGTGATTCACTCTGGTTTCAGATCAGTAGAGGAGATATAATGACAAGCATTGCCACATACTACTGCTGACAGAATGAGATTCATGCATGTTGATGCTCAATGTGCTGTCTGAATGTGCTTCAGGACTGAACAGACATAGAGTTGAATGTGAGATATTGTTTCATACTGATTTAAGGATGAATCTGACTGCAGAAACAGTCACTTGCTCCTCTATACACTTCTACAGGAGGACATTTGCTTCACAGGATCCATGTGTTCCCCAGTACATATAATTTATTAACTCATGTGATCAAACACATAATTGTGTCATGTTTAGTCTCATCTGGTAGCTTGTAAACTGAATTGAAATGTGGTGAACTCTATAAAGATATTTAATGTCCTATTTTGCAAAGTAAGAACTAGTAAGAACTAAGTTAAATTCATGCCATGCTTTATGACTTCTATAAGAACACAATGAGCTCAGATGATTTTAGAACAAGAAGAAAATAAGGTGACAATTAAAAGAGGAGCAGGTGAAGGAGTATTAATCATTTGTGTTGAGATTTAGTGTGTTTACTGAGTATTTATTTTACAAGTTAATTTTAGTTTTAGAATTTATATTAATGGACTAGCGAGCTGGCAGTGGTGATGGCAAGAGTGCGTAAGTGTTTTGCTTAATATCTGTTCTGGGTCAGTTGCTTCGTTTATTCTTTGCTGCTAGGAAGGATTTATTTCGTATCTGTGTTTGTCCTATTTTCTACCTTGACTATAATTTTATTTTAATTGTACTTGTTTAGAATAACTGTCATAGACACATCAGGCTCCACCTTCCACTAATCACAGCGCACCCAATCACCAGAGTACTGATCACCGACACCTGCACCTCATCAAGCACCTCATCAACACCAGTATAAAGAGCACTCACTCACTCCAATGTCCTGTCTCGTTTGCATCTAGACTTACCTGTATGCTTACCTTAAGGACTCCAAGCGATCTACTTACCTGTCTCCAGCGTCTCCAGTTCTCCTCGTGTGATTCCCAGTCTGTGTGTGAGTATTCCTTGACTCCAGCAATCTCCATCTTCTCCAAGACTCATTGCATCTACAATCCAAAAAAAGGACAGTATTACCTCTCTGCACTTCAAGTATCTCCATTACTGCACTTATCACTCACCTGCACTGCTGTTTACCCATACTGGTTTTAATAAACATCAATACCTGTGATATCCTGTCTCCGTCCCTTCTGTACTGTAACAGAAGACCGGACCATAACAGCCAGAAACCAGTATGAGTCACCCGGATCCGTTCCAAGAGCTTGTGGATGCTCTACACAGAGCTCTCACCACCAGCGCACCTCCACCGTCACCTGCCATCACTTCCGCAAACACCATCACCTCTCCTTCACCTCCTGTTCACGCCAGTCCCATGGCCAAACCAGCGCCCTACTCAGGATCGCCGGAGGACTGCAGCGGTTTCCTCCTGCAATGTGCACTGGTCCTGGAGATGCAACCGCACCTCTATCCCAACGACTCCTCGAAAGTAGCGTTCATAATCTCACAGTTACAAGGCAAAGCTCTGCAGTGGGCAGATTCCATCTGGTCCCAGAAAGGTCCTGTTACACAGTCATACTCCTCCTTCATATCCCATTTTCGGGAGGTTTTCGGCAAACCTGCTTCAGACTCCACTATTGGTGAGACACTCTATAATCTTAAACAAGGTTCCATGTCTGTTAATGAATATGCTTTGCAATTCAGACTGCCAGCTGCTTCGAGTGGATGGAACGAGCAAGCTCTCATCACCACCTACCGGCAGGGATTGGACCCTCGGGTGCGGTTGCATCTCGCTGCATACGAGGATTCCATCGGCCTTGAGCGATTCATCCAACTTTCCATCCGCTTCGCCTCTCATATGCAGTCGTGTATCGAAGAACACCAGGGCCAGCCACTCTTCAACACCTTCCTCAGTCGATCCGAACCTGTCAGCCCTCCAGAACCAGCCAACGAACCCATGCAACTAGAAAACTCTAGACTTACTTCTGCTGAGCGTCAAAGGCGGCTGACCCTGAATCTCTGTGTCTACTGTGGTTCTCCTGGGCATGTCATCTCTGCATGCCCAACTCGTCCTCCGCATCCCATGGTGAGTGCCATCTTCCCCTTCTTAAATAAGATGAAACCACTCACCACTATTGAAAACCTTACTGCTGCTGATGTCTCTATTCCAGTGGTAGCACTCCTCGATTCAGGGTCAGCAGGCAACTTCATCTCCGGCGCCCTCTGCCGGCAACTCAAGCTCAAGACCTCGCCTTCTCCGACCATCTACCAGATCCACTCAATAATGGGAAAACCCCTCAACCGAAGACATGTTAGCCGCTGTGTTGGGCCCATTCAACTAAGAGTTGGAGTGTTACATCTGGAGAATATTCACCTGCTGGTTCTGGAGGAATCCACCTCTGACGTGGTTCTAGGGCGTCCCTGGTTGGAGCAGCACAACCCTACCATCTCATGGAGCACCGGCGAGATCCTGAAGTGGGGCGAAACTTGCTTCTCCAACTGTTTCTCTGAGCTGCCAGTTCCTCGATCTCCTCCTTCCAAAGATCTCTCCATCTGTACTACCTCCATCGAGAGCCCAGTTGAGAACCGCTCTGTTGACATCCCAGCCTGTTACGCCCCCTTCAGTGACGTCTTCTGCCCGCAAAGAGCCTCTAAGCTGCCTCCACACCAGCCATGGGACTGTGCCATCGATCTGCTTCCGGGTGAGTCAGTGCCCAGGGGAAGGATCTACTCCCTGTCCATACCGGAGGAGAAGGCCATGGAGGAATACATCAAAGTGGCCCTTGCTCAAGGATACATCTGCCCATCTACTTCCCCTGCTGCTTCGAGCTTCTTCTTTGTGGCAAAAAAGAACAGAGGATTGAGGCCCTGCACTGACTATCATGCCCTCA
Organism: Megalobrama amblycephala; assembly: GCF_018812025.1. Classification (NCBI taxonomy): domain Eukaryota; kingdom Metazoa; phylum Chordata; class Actinopteri; order Cypriniformes; family Xenocyprididae; genus Megalobrama; species Megalobrama amblycephala. Next base: position 34,127,444 of record NC_063059.1, on the reverse strand, counting down.
ACAAGATTACAGTCAAGTTCCGTTACCCCCTTCCTCTCGTCCCAGCGGCCCTGGAACATCTCTGTGGTGCCACTGTGTACAACCTCATTCGGATACGCGAGGGGGACGAGTGGAAGACCGCCTTTGTCACGCCCACCAGCCACTATGAATATCTTGTGATGCCGTATGGCCTGGTCAACGTGCTCCGGGAGTTCCTCCATAAGTTCGTACTGGTCTACATACTGGTCATCTTAATCTACTCCCGGAGCCTGGCCGAACATCACCACCACGTTGCGGAGGTCCTCCAGCGGCTAAGACAGTTCCATCTCTTCCTGAAGTCTGAAAAGTGTTCATTCCACCAACCCTCTGTACACTTCCTCGGTTACATCATTGACCACAGTGGCATCCGGATGGACGAGGGGAAGGTGGAAGCTATCAAGTCCTGGCCAACTCCATCAACCATAAAAGAACTGCAATGCTTCCTTGATTTTGCAAACTTCTACCGTCGATTCATCAAGAACTACAGCTCCATCGCTCAACCCATCACCAACCTGCTCCGTAACCAGCCCAAGTCTCTGTCCTGGAATCCAGCTGCCACCAACGCCTTTAACACCCTTCGAGAAGCCTTCACCACTGCTCCCCTCCTCGTCCACCCCAATCCAGATCTACCGTTCATAGTGGAAGTAAACGCCTCCACCACAGGAGTGGGAGCGGTCCTGTCTCAGCAGCAGGGGACCCCAAGTAGACTCCATCCATGCGCCTTCTTCTCCCGCAAGCTCAACCCGGCGGAGGTCAACTACGATATTGCTAAAGGAGCGCTTCTGGTGGCCGAACATGGCAGCAGACGTCAGAAGGTACGTGCAGGGCTGCAGGGAGTGCGCCATCTCCAAGAGCCCACGCCATCTTCCATCCGGCAAGCTCCATCCTCTGCCCGTTCCCAACCGACCCTGGTCACACCTAGGAGTGGACTTCACCACCGACCTGCCAGCATCCAATGACTGTACCTGCATCCTTGTCATCGTTGATCGATTCTCCAAGTCATGTCATCTGATTCCACTGAGAGGTTTACCCACTGCCATGGAGACTGCAACTAATGTTTAATCACGTGTTCAGATACTTCAGAATACCTGAAGATATAGTTTCAGACAGAGGACCTCAGTTCATTTCCCAGGTATGGAAAGCCTTCCACTCGCTCCTAGGTGTGACCGTCAGTCTAACATCCGGCTACCACCTGCAGTCGAACAGGCAGACGGAGAGGAAGATCCAGGAGATCGGCCGCTTCCTCCGTACCTTCTGTCATGGCCACCAAGACTCTTGGACCAGTATCTGGGTTGGGCCGAGTACGCACAAAACTCCCTGCGCCAGCCTTCTACAGGACTCACTCCATTCCAGTGCGTGCTCGGCAACCAACCCCCACTGTTCCCCTGGACCGGGGAACCATCAGATGTTCCAGCTGTGGATTACTGGTTCCGAGAGAGCGAGAGGGTCTGGGACTCAGCACACCACCAACTGCAGCGAGCCCTGCGCAGACGCAGAATGACAGCCGACCTTCGTCGCTCCAACGCTCCCTCCTAGGTGTGACCGTCAGTCTAACATCCGACTACCACCTGCAGTCGAACAGGCAGACGGCGAGGAAGATCCAGGAGATTGGCCGCTTCCTCCGTACCTTCTGTCATGGCCACCAGGACTCTTGGACCAGTATCTGGGCTGGGCCGAGTACGCACAAAACTCCCTGTGCCAGCCTTCTACAGGACTCACTCCATTCCAGTGCGTGCTCGGCAACCAACCCCCACTGTTCCCCTGGACCGGGGAACCATCGGACGTTCCAGCTGTGGATTACTAGTTCCGAGAGAGTGAGAGGGTCTGGGACTCAGCACACCACCAACTGCAGCGAGCCCTGCGCAGACGCAGAATGACAGCCGACCTTCGTCGCTCCAACGCTCCCTCCTATCAACCGGGACAGAAGGTCTGGCTGTCTACACGGGACATCAGGATGTGTCTGCCCTGCAAGAAGCTGAGGTTCATTGGCCCATTCACCATCACCAAGCAGATCAACCCTGTCACGTATCAGCTCCAACTTCCTCCACAATACCGCATTCACCCTACTTTCCATGTTTCACTCCTGAAGTTCACCACCCCTCTGTTTCTGTTTCCACAGGACCTGATGTGACAGCCGCCGAACCCCCCCTTCCACTCATCCTGGAGAACGGCGCAGCTTACGAGGTTCACGAGATCTTGGACTCCCGGCGCCGTGGTGGCCAGCTGGAATATCTTGTGGACTGGGAAGGCTATGGCCCTGAGGAGCACTCTTGGGTCCCCAGAAACGACATACTCGATCCCAACTTGCTTCAAACCTTCCACACCAGTCATCCTGACAGACCTGCCCCACGTGAAAGAGGACGGCCACCACAACGTCGGGGACCTTGGCCCTCAGGAGCGGGCAGTGAAGGGGGGGTACTGTCACAGACATGTCAGGCTCCACCTTCCACCAATCACAGTGCACCCACCTCAGTATTACCTCTCTTATCATTCACCTGCACTGCTGTTTATCCATACTGGTTTTAACTCCCTCGGGTCGGCGGTCACGCCGGCGTGACCACCGTGGTTTTTTTCTAACCAGCGTGAAAGAGACTAATGCGGCCACACCCACGGAATCAGAGCTATTCAGAGGCAAATTCTGAGGCAATACATGCATACATCGTCTCAATCGTGTATTTATTGTCTTGAAAAGTGTTTATCTGGATGTTAAAGCCATGGTTAGCGATCTCTGGAAGACATGCCGTTAGTTCCTGATTCCTGTTCTTCTATACATTAATTTGTGGACTAAAGGTGTACAGAGCGCCCTCCGGCTGCAAGTATGAATTGAAAACAGTATCCAGCGTTCATAGTGATGACAATAAATATTGAATAAATATTACTCCTCAGTATAGAAAATTTACATAAACATGAGAATCCATCAATATTTCTCCAAATGTGCATGCTTTTAAGCTAAAAGTCTATATGAAATGCCATAGAGGTAACATAACTGTTCAGACACTCTGCATCACAGAAATGCATTATATTTTAAAGAATATAATAGAATACCATTATTTTAAATTGTAATAATATTTCACAGTATTGCTGTTTTTTCTGTATGTTTGATTTACATTATGATGAGCTTGAGACATGATCAACAGAGGGTTTTTTCACAGTCTACCTGACTGAAAGAGCTCATTATTTATGCAGGTCATTAGAGCTCTTTATGTGATTCTTTTGTCTTCTCAGGTGAGAATCACCCATTATTCATGATGAGTCACGCCTCCACACATACTGTGTTTCTTGACCAAAGATGTTTTAGAAAACTTAAATCTCTCTATTGTTTTATATGAACAAGCAAGCAGCATAATTTTTACCTCATTTTGAAGCAAAAACTCTAGTCTACAACCTCCAATACCCAGAAGTCTTGTGAACACAGATTTAATATATATTTTTTGGCTTTATTTCAGTGACTTAAGTTTTTTGTTTTTTCTATAACCATGCATAAACGTTATTCCTTCAAAAACACAAACATGTACATACATGTTCCTCACATATTATGGTAGCCTACTTTGTGCTGAATACAGTGTAATGACACTTTTTCCATTGATATGTTTATGAACAACTGAAAAAAGCACAAATGTCAGGGCATGTCAAAACTTCTCCAGGGCCCCAAAAATCCTCAGACCCCTGAGGGTTAATAAACATCAATACCTGTGATTTCCTGTCTCCGTCCCTTCTGTACTGTAACAATAACAACCGCGTTTGCAGACTTTATTGGTGTTATTGCCCGCACTTAAGCTTTAGTTAGTCTCGGTTTGCAGCCATTCACGGGTTTAGGCTTTTGCAGTGCTAATTTGCAAGGCGGGCCTGGCGAGGGAAAGCATACTTAAACTCATCTAATTCAGAAGTGAGCAGGACTAGCGAGCTGGCAGTGGTGACGGCAAGAGCGCGTAAGTGTTTTGCTTAATATCTGTTCTGGGTCACTTGCTTCGTTTATTCTTTGCTGCTAGGAAGGATTTATTTCGTATCTGTGTTTGTCCTATTTTCTACCTTGACTATAATTGTATTTTAATTGTACTTGTTTAGAATAACAGCTGCATTTGCAGACTTTATTGGCGTTATTGCCTACACTTAAGCTTTAGTTAGTTTCGGTTTGCAGCCATTCACGGGTTTAGACTTTTGCAGTGGTAATTTCGACTCTACCTGCGTGACTTCACAGAGCAACGACACCGGTAGGCACTTAAGTTTCTTCCTTTCACACTTTTCCTTCTTCCTCAGCATGTGCTTTCAACACATTCCTGTTGTCTCCCGGCAACGCTCCACTAACCCACGTAAAAGGCAGCACAATTCTTCTAACCTGCGCCCTGTTTACTCCTCTTCTAACACTAACTCTCCTCTCTCTATCTCTGTGGGTCTATGGAATTGTCAGTCAGCAGTTAACAAAGCTGACTTAATTCCAGCCTTTGCTACTAATTCTTCTCTTAATATCTTGGGCTTGACTGAGACCTGGATTCGTCCAGAGGACTCAGCAACCCCTGCTGCTCTCTGTAACAACTTCACTTTCTCTCATACCCCTCGCCAGTCTGGGAGGGGTAGGGGCACAGGTCTTCTCATTTCTGACAATTGTAAATACTCGACTCATTCCTCTCTTTGCAACTACAATTCATTTGAGTTTCATGCTATTACAATCTTAATTCCTGTCAAAATTAATTTCATACTAATTTATCGCCCCCCAGGCCAACTGGGTACCTTTGTAGAGGAACTGGACATTCTGCTGTCCTCATTCCCAGAGGATGGTAGCCCACTTGTAGTTTTTGGCGATTTCAACATTCATTTAGAGAAGCCTTATGCTTCAGAATTCCTCTCTCTTGTAGCCTCATTCGATCTCAATCGGCTCATCACCACAAGTACACACAAATCTGGCAACCAACTTGATCTCATTTACACACGCAACTGCATCACTGACAACATTTTGGTAAAACCTCTGCACATCTCCGATCATTTCTTTGTTACTTTCAATCTACAACTCCCCATTTGTTCACCACCATCCCCTCTACCAGTTACCTTCAGACGAAACCTGCGCTCTCTTTCTTCTTCTCATCTATCCTCTGTCGTGTCATCCTCCCTTCCCTCACTCACACAATTCTCATCTCTGGATGCGAATACAGCAACAGACACTTTATGTTCCACCTTAACTTCATCTCTTGATAGTATCTGTTATCTGATGTTCTTCGTGAACATCGGACCAAACTCAGGGCTGCAGAGAGGAAATGGCACAAATCAAAAGACCAATCTGACCTAAGTAGCTATCAATCTCTGCTCTCATCCTTTTCTGCTGAAATTCATGCTGCTAAATCTTCCTATTTCCACAACAAAATCAACAGCGCTTCAAACACACGCACACTTTTCAAAACATTCAACTCTCTCCTCTGTCCCCCTCCACCATCACCCACCTTATCTCTAACTGCTTATAATTTTGCTAAATTTTTCACTGACAAAACATCTACCATCAGCAGTCAGTTCTCCGCTTTACACACACAGGAACTCAGACCAACCACACACACAGTCACACACCTCCTCTCTTCATTCCCCCCCCCCCCCCCCCTCACTGAGACAGAAGTATCCAAACTTCTCCTCTCCAGTCATCCCACCACCTGCCCTCTAGATCCCATCCCCTCACACCTTCTACAAGCCATCGCTCCTACACTTTGTGCACTTACACACAGCACTTACACACATCATCAACACATCTCTCCACACTGGCACTTTCCCTAACACATTCAAGCAGGCTCGGGTAACACCACTGCTTAAAAAAACACATTAAACACGTCACTTGTAGACAGCTACAGACCTGTTTCTCTCCTACCATTCATAGCAAAAACACTTGAACGAGTTGTTTTCAACCAGGTGTCATCTTTCCTCTCACAGAGCAACCAATTGGATGTCAATCAATCTGGTTTCAAGAGTGCCCACTCGACTGAGACTGCACTGCTGTCGGTCACTGAATCCTTGCGGATTGCAAAGGCTGATTCCAAATCATCAGTTCTCATTCTGCTCGATCTATCTGCTGCCTTTGACATGGTGAATCATCAGATCCTTCTGTCTACCCTCTCATCACTGGGCATCACAGGTACTCCACTTCTCTGGTTTGAATCCTATCTCACAGGAAGGTCTTTCAGGGTTGCCTGGAGAGGGGAGGTATTCAAAGCTCATCAACTGACCACAGGGGTTCCTCAGGGTTCAGTGCTTGGACCCCTCCTCTTCTCCATTTACACTACATCACTTGGTCCCATCATTCAGGCACATGGTTTCTCCTACCATTGCTATGCTGATGACATTCCAACATTTCATTCCAACCAGACGATCCCATAGTAGCTGCTCGAATCTCAAGCTGTCTGGCGGACATCTCGGCATGGATGAAAGAACATCATCTACAGCTCAACCTGGCTAAAACTGAGCTTCTCGTCTTCCCTGCCAATCAAACTCTAAATCACGATTTCAGCATCCAGCTTGGCACATCCTCAATTACCCCATCAAATTCGGCCAGAAATCTTGGAGTAATCCTTGATGACCAAGTGACCTTCAAAGACCACACTGCAAAGACAGCTCGGCCATGCAGATTTGCACTATACAACATCAGGAAAATTAGGCCCTTTCTAACAGAACATGCAACACAACTTCTGGTCCAGGCCCTGGTCATTTCTAGGCTTGATTACTGCAACGCTCTTCTGGCTGGACTGCCATCATGCACAATCAAGCCTCTGCAAATGATTCAGAATACTGCAGCTCATCTCGTCTTTAATGAGCCCAAAAAAGCCCACGTCACGCCTCTCTTCATCTCTCTGCACTGGCTCCCACTTGCTGCTCGCATCAAATTCAAGGCGCTGATGCTTGCTTACAGATCTACCACAGGCTGAGCACCCTCCTACTTCCACTCACTCTTACAAGTCTACACTCCTACCAGAAGCCTACACTAATTAAAGGAGCGAAGGCTTGTGGTACCGTCACAGAGAGGCACGAAATCACTCTCCAGGACATTCTCATTCAGTGTCCCTTGCTGGTGGAATGATCTTCCTGCCTTCATCCGGAATGCTGAAACCCTGGCAACATTCAAAAGACAGTTGAAAACTCATCTCTTTCGTGAGCACTTAACCTTATCTTTAAAAAAAAAAAAAAAAAAAAAAACTTATACCTATCCTTTCACTTCCTCTAATCCCTCTCTATTGTAGCTTATGATACTCTGAGCACTGCCTATAACTTGTATTGTGAGCACTTCTTGTCTATTTGCCTCGTCATGACGACTCGCTTGTTGTATTCCTCACTTCGCTTTGGATAAAAGCATCTGCCAAATGAATAAATGTAAATGTAAATGTAAATAACACGTTTTACTGAGGACTGAGACGTGTGAATATTAGAGAAATTATCTTACCACAGTATCTCCAGTTTACAGTGAGGATCCTCCAGTACAGCAGAGAGAAATATCACTGAATTTGATATTTTATTCCCAGTCAGATCCAGTTCTCTCAGGTGTGAGGGGTTTGATCTCAGAGCTGAAGTCAGAGCAGCACAACCTTCATCTTTGACTCCACAATCAATTAACCTGTAGAGAACAATGACACACTCTTCACTCTCTCAGTGCAGATCAATATAGAAGTGAATCTATAATTAACTCTATACAACCAAGAGTCTCTCTCTTTAGGAGCCGATAAAAACCAAGTACCCACGTAGAAGGCAACGTTCTCAGGACCTTGCGCAACGTTCCCTAAAAGTGACGAAAATTCAGAACCTTTACAGAACATTCGGGACGTTCCTAAAATGTCCTCTTTTGGTAATGAAAGAGCTGCAGTTCAAGGTTCCTTATATGACTTTAGGGGGATGTTCCATTTTGGTTATTTTATGGTCAAAAAAGAATGTTACAAAGAGGACATTTGGGAAGTTATCAGAACATCCTATAGTAATAGTACCCTAAACATTCCCAGAAATGTCCTGAATGTTCCATGATGGTCCACCAAATAACGTTCCCCAAACCTTAAACCCATATCATGTCCAAAATAATTTCAGTTCAAGTAAGTTGAATCCTATCACAAAAGGTACAAAATATACCACCAGTTACATAAAATTAAGAAAAATACACCACTTTAAATCATAAATCACTGGATGCATAACACTGGATGCAGATCAATAGAATATATTTTCAAAGAATCAAATAATCAGGGGAGAAAATCAGCATTCCTCACAAATCACAATTTTAAACTCGCGAGAGAGAAAAGGGGAGGAAAAAAAACAGTAGAAGAAAAATATAAATGATAAAGTCAAACTGGGAAATGCTGATAATAATGGCAATTTCACGTCCATTTCACTTCACCTCAATCGCCCCAAAAAGAACCAAAACACACAAAAAAACAAAATAGGAGCAAAGCAAACAAATAATTAAATCACTTTTCCAAAAGTTCCCAAGTTCGTCAAAAGAAACAAAACTGTATGCCAAAAGGCGAAACACGAAAGTTCAGACATGAATGAATGGGTGACTTTGGAGGATAGTGCGTGTGTGTGTAGGTGTGTGTGTGTGTGTTTTGGGATGTCTTCATGAGAGTTTGAGAGGTTCGGAGGACTTGTCAGGAGAGGAAATACCTGTGCTCTCTTCTGCCGGGTAACGGTCCAATCGGCCCGATGTTGCTCTGCCGCCAGTGTTACAGAAGTATTAGGAGTAAAGCGCTGCTTTGATCACTTCCGTTAGTCATTAGTCAGGGCGAATACAGCGTGCGTGCGACATCTTCACTGAAGATCTGGACCCAAGGTTTCAGCATACTTCAGCAGGGAAAACGGCACAGCATTTCTCTGTTGCCAATGTTAGGAGTAAAGCGCTGCTTCGATTCACACTCTCAATAGCCAAGGCAGATACGGCGAGCCGCGTCACAGAAGAGCATGGAGCTGGTGCGACAGGTAAGTCAATTCTCATTCCTCCCTCAAACACTTCACATCCTCCCAAGTTTTACTTCCCTTTTATCCTTTTCCCCTAATTTGTTGACAACCAAATATGGGCATGGACGGCCAGAAGGAACTTTCACCCTGCCACACTCTCCCCCCTAAAAAAAAAACAACCCATGGTTGTTTATAAGGAAGAAAACAAGGATTAAAATACTAGAAAATCTTCATCCTAATCAGAGGCTTCTTGAAATATATCCAGGAGTTTTCTCTTTTCCTGGAAGTCCAGCTCCTCTGCCATTGGATAACACATTTTTAAATTGCAAACATGAGCTGTTCGGACATCCTCTCCCGTGTCTTCCAGGGCTATTTGATAGTTCAAAGGACCCAGCTGTTTGAGAATACGTTAAGGACCTTTCCATTTTTGTGCGAATTTTGCACTAAACTTATGTTGTGTGCTTGACTGTGGAAAGTTACGTAACCATACTCGATCCTTGCTTTTGAATGTGAGCTCCCTCCTATTTTTATTGTAATTTCTCAGTTGTCTCATCTTGGCTTTCTTACTGCTTTCTTTGGCTTGTGTTTGCAGGTGATGAAGATGATGAACCACATCATAGGAGGCAGCATCTGGAGTTAAATTAGGACCTTGAAGTATTTTGTCCATTGGACTTTGGAGTCTTCTGCCAAGCTGGAGTTCTGCTGGGGAAAGACCAATTGTCTCTTGAACAGCTGAATTTAGGGCGAATCGGAATTCTGGTAGGAACTGGTCCCACCTCTGGTGGTTGTCGTCCACATAGGCTGCCATCATGTTCTTGAGAGTTCGATTAACTCTTTCAGTCATGTTGGTCTGTGGGTGGTAATCTGTAGTTAATTTGGGAGTAATACTCCAGTTCTCACATAACTCTTTGAATACAAATGTGACAAACTGATCTCCCCTGTCTGAGAGGATGAAGTCTGGGACACCCCACCGTGTCAGGATTTCTTTTCTGAAGATGGAGACTACATTCTGGGCAGTGGCCTTACGAATGGGGAACAACTCAACCCATCGTGAATAATAATCAACAAAAACAAGCAGGTACTCATTTTGGTTTGTACTTCGTGGTAATGGGCCCATGATATCGATTGCCAGCATCTGGTTTGGGTGGGTGATGGTGATTTGCTGTAGTTTTCCTGCAGGTTTTTGATTATCACTTTTTAGTGTTTGACACTTTACACAGGTTTCCACATGCTGTTTCACGTCGGACCACATGCCTGGCCAGAATGCTACTTCCTGAAGTCGCTTATATGTTTTGTAGATCCCTCCATGGCCACTCATGGGAGTGGAGTGATAGTGCTTCAGAAGGGAGGATCTGAGGCTGCTGGGAATGTAAACTCGATAATGCAGTTTGTTATTTGCCAAGTACATCTTCTGATACAATTTGTCCTCAACAATCTCATACTGTTCCATCAGACTAGCACAGTTATCTGCAACTGCTTTCAAAAGTTTTGTAACTTCGGGGTCTTTGTGCTGTTCTTCCCACAGGACAACATCTGATAAAGGCAGTTCTGGATCTTTTTCGCTGGTGTACAGGTTACATGTTGAGGTAACAGAAGACCTGGATAGAGCATCTGGAGCCATATTCAATTTTCCCTTGCGATATTCAATGATAAAATCAAACCTCTGAAGTCGCAGGGCCCATCTGATGAGACGGCTAGTGGTTTTTGTTGACGACATTACCCATTGTAATGCTGAGTGATCCGTGACTACGGTGAATAGTTTATACTCCAGATAATGCTGCCATTTTTCCAGAGCCCTGATTACAGCCAAACATTCTTTTTCTGTGGTGGAATAATTTGCCTCTGCTTTGCTCAAGGTTCTACTGGCATACGCAATAACCTGTTCCAATCCCTGGTCCTTCCGCTGGGTCAACACGGCACCCAAACCAATATCGCTGGCATGCGTGTAAACTGTGAATGGGAGTTGTAGGTCAGGATGGCCAAGAATTGGAGGAGAGGTAAGACAGGATTTCAGATGTTCAAATGCCTTCTGACATTGTGGAGACCAGTGAAATGTACGTCCCTTTTTTTTCAGTGCATTCAGAGGTTCAGCAATTCTGGAGAAATTCGGTACAAACCGGTGGTACCACCCAGCTAAACCCAAAAAGCGCTGGGCCTCTTTGATGTTGGTTGGCACAGGGTATGATTGAATAGCCTCCACTTTGCTTGCTTCTGCAGAGACTCCTTTGGCATTGACGACATGTCCCAGAAATGTCAATTCTTGTAAGCAGAACTTGCTTTTTTTCAAGTTAATGGTTAGCCCAGCAGTTTCTAACCTACCGAGAACCATCTGGAGGTCGTGGAAATGCTGGGTAATTGAAGATGAATACACAATGATGTCGTCGATATACACAAAGCAGATTTTTTTTCTTAGTTCTCTCCATGAGCTTTTGAAAAGTTGCGGGAGCATTTTTGAGTCCAAACAGCATGACATTGAAATGGTATAGGCCTGCAGGGGTGATAAAAGCAGTCTTATTTTTGCTGTCAGGGTCCATGGTTACCTGCCAGTATCCACTATTGAGATCAATGGTGCTAAAGATGGCTGCTCCGGATAGGGATTCCAGGATTTCTGTTATCTTTGGAAGAGGGTAAGCATCACTTTCCGTTAAAGCACTAATTTTTCGGTAATCAACACAAAATCTGAACTTTCTATCTTTTTTAGGGACCAGGACCACTGGTGAGGCCCAACCAGAGTGGGATGGCTCAACAATTCCCTCCTGCAACATCTCCTTAAGCTGCTCATCCATTGCAAACTGCTTTGTAGGTGACAAACGACATGGCCGTTGTTTAATGGGTACTTGATTAGTGGTATAGATGCAGTGTTGGAGAACCTCAGTACTTCCAGTACGGAGAGTACATACCTGAGGGCTACCTTCCAGGATTTGGAGCAACTGTCGCTTTTCATCAAAGGGTAAATGAGCAGCTTCCACATAATTTTTTATCAATGTCTTGTCATCCACACTGTCAATTTGTTGGAGTACCAATGGAGATGATGGAGGGGGCACAGACGTCAACAAAGAAAGGTTTTGTGTGGTTTTAAGTGGTCATTTTTCTTTTTGTGGACTTGAAGTTGGCACTCTTGGATTTCCTGGTTGAAACGGAAGCTCTTTTGTTGGATCAAGCTTGAAAGAATATTTCTGATCAATGATATTGAGTTGCAGCCCACTGAAGACAATAAAGCCCAACCCTAAGACTACAGCATAGACTAGGGCTTGGGAAGAAAGTACAGCAGCAGGTAAAGGATTGGTCATGTAGGTGTATTGTTGTATTCAGCCATCCTAACGGAATCTCTGCTTCTCCATTTGCTAGATAAAGAGGACCCCGGGACCATGGTTGAAGCTGGTCAGGCGATGTAAGATGCCTCATTAGACTCTCATGGATAAGTGTGTAGCTGGCACCAGTATCCATAATGGCCTTTCCTGACCAGGCATTAATACGGATGGGGACAACTAGTTGCTGAGGTACTGCCACGCGTTCATTAGAGCTTGTGGCCAAAGAGATTTTCTTGGTAGTGGCTGATGGTGATTTATGCAGGGTTGTTGCAGCAACAGAGTTGTTGGCAGGTTGTCTGCTTGATTTAGGATGATAAGAATGTTTGCCACTGGTGGAATGTTGTGGTCCAGTTGACTGAGGAAATGCATAGTGTGGACACTTGCCTGGTGGATGCTGTCCCCTACATCTCCAACACTGAACTGGAGCTTTCTCAACAGATCGGTTCACTGGAGTTTTCTGTGGCATGGATTGATATTTAGAGCCTGTTCGACCTTCATACCGAAGCTGTTGTTCGTAATCTTTTTCTAACTGATGTCCTAATTTGACAAGCTCCTCCACAGTATTCACTCGGCTCCGCAATTGACTGGCAAGGTAAGGCTTAATGTTCTTAAGAATCATTTTTACAATGTCATCTTCCGTTAGGTCTGTCTTCCATCTTTTACAGAGAGCTCTGTAGGAAAATGCAAAGTCTCTAATAGATTCCCTTTCACCTTGAATTCTAGTACGGATCCGTTCAGCCAGATCGTCCTCATAATCCTCAGCAAGGAAAACAGACAAGAAAGCAGCCTCAAACTCATTCCAGGTGGTTATGTTGGACCGCCTGACTTCCCACCAGTCACGTGCTGTTCCGTATAAGACAGTACGGAAAGTAGCCAGGATGTCTGCATCTGTCAAGGGATGTAGAGCCAAAAAATCCTGACATCTTGTTAAGTAAAGTAATGGGTCTGCATCGTCTGATGGCCTTCCAAATGTGGGGAAAGTCAATTTGATATGGTCACTTTTAACCACAGATGCGGAAAAGAGGTTGAAGAAGTTGGAGGAATCGCTGCCAGCCAAAGTAGGAGAAGATATGTGCACATGGGTTCATGGATGGACAGGGCTGAGTGGAGTGGGAGTATGGCCAAAAACAGGAGCATATGGAGGAGGTGCTACTGGAGGCATCAGCGGACGCAGTATTGGTGGCCATACTGGAGTGGAAATGTCTAGTGGAGGCTCTATTTCCACAAAAGTAGATGGGGAAGGAGGGGTGGATGCCATGGTTGCGGTGTTTGTGTGCAAGAATTTTGGATGTTGAATGTAAAAATAAAAAAAAAAAATCTCTCAATAAATTAGATAAATAAATGTCTGTGTGTATGTCAATATTTGTGTTCACCAAAACTTCACAAATATTCAATGAACACAAAATACATAAATCTTGCCCAAAAAACAATTACATCAAAAACAAGAATCCACAAAGTAGGTCACCTTCAATCCTTCATTTAGCTCAATTTCTGTGACACCTTGGAGATAACACTTATTCTATTAACAGTCACACAGAGTTTGTACAAGTTCAATAAAACCTTCAGATTTTTTTTTTTCACATGCATAATAAATATATATATATATATATATATATATATATATATATATATATTTCATTGTTTCAACAATTTTCCATCAAAAATAGAAAAGTTTACAAAGTTTTTTTTTTTTTTTCTTCACAATTCAAGTGTTCAAGTCACAAGCATTTTCACAACTTCAAATTATTCAAGTGTTCAAGTCCCTGTTCGGGCGCCACTTCTGTAACGGTGGCGGCCCGTCCAAAATAATTTCAGTTCAAGTAAGTTAAATTCGGGCGCCAGATAGGTTGAATCCTATCACAAAAGGTACAAAATATACCACCAGTTACATAAAATTAAGAAAAACACACCACTTTAAATCATAACATAACACTGGATGCAGATCAATAGAATATATTTTCAAAGAGTCAAATAATCAGGGGAGAAAATCAGCATCCCTCACAAATCATCACAATTTTAAACTCGCGAGAGAGAAAAGGGGAGGAAAAAAAACAGTAGAAGAAAAATATAAATGATAAAGTCAAACCGGGAAATGCTGATAATAATGGCAATTTCACATGTCCATTTCACTTCAAAAAGAACCAAAGCACACAAAAAACAAAATAGGAGCAAAGCAAACAAATAATTAAATCACTTTTCCAAAAGTTCCCAAGTTCGTCAAAAGAAACAAAACTGTATGCCAAAAGGCGAAACACGAAGGTTCAAACATGAATGAATGGGTGACTTTGGAGGATAGTGCGTGTGGGTGTGTGTGTGTGTATTTTGGGATGTCTTCAGGAGAGTTTGAGAGGTTCGGAGGACTTGTCAGGAGAAGAAATACCTGTGCTCTCTTCTGCCGGGTAACGGTCCGATCGGCCCGATGTTGCTCTGCCGCCAGTGTTACAGAAGTGTTAGGAGTAAAGCGCTGCTTTGATCACTTCCGTTAGTCATTAGTCAGGGCGAATACAGCGTGCGTGCGACGTCGTCACTGAAGATCTGGACCCAAGGTTTCAGCATACTTCAGCAGGGAAAACGGCACGGCATTTCTCTGTTGCAAATGTTAGGAGTAAAACGCTGCTTCGATTCACACTCTCATTAGCCAAGGCAGATATGGCGATCCGCGTCACAGAAGAGCATGGAGCTGGTGCGACAGGTAAGTCAATTCTCATTCCTCCCTCAAACACTTCACATCCTCCCAAGTTTTAAACTCATATCGGTTATTAAATGACCAACAGAGGACCATGTGGGAACGTTCTGTTAATGCCCCAAATATCCTCATTGTAACGTTCTTATGTGACCATAAAATTAACCAAAATGTAATGTCCCCCTAAAGTCATATAAGGAACCTTGAACAGTGTGATAAAAATGTAGTATTCTATCACACAATAACTACCTTTTGGTTCCCCTTGCAATAGTTTTGGAGTTATGAGTCTAC
This sequence comes from Megalobrama amblycephala, assembly GCF_018812025.1. Lineage (NCBI taxonomy): Eukaryota > Metazoa > Chordata > Actinopteri > Cypriniformes > Xenocyprididae > Megalobrama > Megalobrama amblycephala. Next base: position 34,112,240 of record NC_063059.1, on the reverse strand, counting down.
TTTTGTGTATGTCACTTAGAAAAAAAAAACAACTCTAAAAATGCCTTCAGGTCTTAAAGGGTTAAAGAGAGAGTACAAACTTAAAGTACAAATTAATGTTTGATGGATCATTAGACTGAGATCTGAAATGTCACAAAACATGATCATAAAACCTCTATCATTCAATAATAAAAAAAGCTTAAAAAAACAATACTTTAGAAAGTGTCAATGCAGAAAGATGAACATGATGAACAGTGAGAATGAATCCAGCATGTTCTTCATTTCTCAGTTCTGACTGTTGATCTTGAGTATGTTTAAAGTCAAGAGACTGAAATGTTGATGTGTGTGTCACGTATGGCACAGAGACAAAAGGTAAGATCCATGTGCAGCTTTAATGGGGTAATCCAGAAAAGTAATCCAAAACAGGCAACGGTCAAAATCCACAGAAACAGTCCATACAAAAACAAGAAAAACACAAAGAAAACCAACACACTGAACACTTCAAATATACTTTACACTGTGATTCATGTGAGAGTCAAATATGATCTTACCTCAGTATCTCCAGTTTACAGTGAGGATCCTTCAGTACACCAGACAGCAGATTCACCGATTGTCCTATTTTATTCTCAGACAGATTCAGTTCTCTCAGGTGTGAGGGGTTTAATCTCAGAGCTGAAGCCAGAGCAGCACAACCTTCATCTGTGACTCCACAATCATTCAACCTGTAGAGAACAATGACACACTCTTCACTCTCTCAGTTCAGATCAGATCAGTTTAGCAGTGAATCCATTATTAAACAGAAAGTACAAACTTGAAGCACAAATTAATGTGTGATAAATCATTGAGATCTAAAATATCACAGAGCACAAAACATGATTATTTGTGTGTGTGTGTGTGTGTGTGTGTGTGTGTGTGATTTTACAAAATTAAAAACAATACTTTAGAAAGTGTCAATGCAGAAATATGAACATGATGAACAGTGAGAATTAATCCAGCATGTTCTTCATTTCTCAGTTCTGACTGTTGAGCTTGAGTCTGTTTAAAGTCAAGAGACTGAAATGTTGATTGTGTGAAAGTGTGTATTTCAGTGTGACTCTCAGTCCTGCAGTATCATGTGACTGAGGAGCAGCTCATGTGTTCAATCATTTACAGCTCAATCAGCTGAACTCACAGCAGCAGAAAGAGCCTGAACACTTCAAATATACTTTACACTGTGATTCATGTATGAGTCAAATATGATCTTACCACAGTTTCTCCAGTTTACAGTGAGGATTCTGTAACACATCAGACAGCCGATTCACTGATTTTCCAATTTTATTCCATGACAGATTCAGTTCTCTCAAATGTAAGGGGTTTGATCTCAGAGCTGAAGCCAGAGCAGCACAACCTTCATCTGTGAAACCACAATCATTCAAACTGTAGAGAGATGAAAATCAAATATCATATCAAAAGCATAGATAAACACTATCAAATAGCTATCAAAAAAGCTATCCAACAACTTTTAATTCCAATATAATTTAACAATGTCACATTCTTATCCAAGTTTCGTGGTAAAATTCTCACTAATAAAAAATCTTACGACTAAATGAAATTAATATTTATGTATTTATTAACTTAGAAAGCAAGGGTCTTCAACTGGGGGTCTGCAGCGGTACTGCAGGATCCGACAATTAATGTTTGATCACTAATAATGTTTTGTTAAAAATTGAAACATGGGTAAAAAACAAAGTAAAACATAAAAATAAGCACCCTCAGTTGATACTGTAATAATATCATATTCGCAAAACAGTTTTGGCAATCACTCCAGTACGCTTTTGTGTTTGCACTCAGGAGAACATCAAATGTTTCTATTTACAACGTGTTTTTGCAGCAGTGAGAAATGTTGCCAATCACAGACATGTTTGTTGATCTCTTGAATGAAATGGCCAATCAGAGGAGTTTCATTTAGTCAGAATCCACTAACTGCTCAAAACACTGGAGTTTTTGTTCAGTGCTGAGTTTTGCACTCTCACAAATACTCTCATTAACAAACAAAGACACAAAGTAAGAGATTCATTATTCATTGTAGACAACATTACGGATTATAATGGAATTTTGTGAAGGCTATAAATAATCCATTGAATAAAGTTTATATTTTTCTGGCTGCTGAGAGGAGCAATGGCCAATTACACGCTGCAAAACAGCCTGTCAAAATAGATATGTGCAATGTAAATGCATCCTAATAGATAAAAAAAATTTGTATCAATATATTTTTGAGAATCCATTCCAATTATTGTAAAAGTAATGACTTTTAAATAATCTTAAATGTCTCACTGTACGTTGCTATTCTTGTTATGAAGGAGCCGTTGTTACACATTACATCTGCTCTTTACTAGAGAACCCGAACTAATTTCAGATACTCAGTGATTTGATTCTTAATCATCCATCTCACGGTGAAATTAAGATGTGAAGTGAACTTTAAGCCAAAGATCAAGTAAATGTTTAATTGTCCATCTGACTAGTAATATTAAAATTATGACTCTGATATGTTAACCATACATCAAATGTTTTTAGGAGATTTGAGCTACTTGATAAATGGACTGTTTCTTCAGTTAGTTGGTCTTAATTTCTTTTATGTCACTTATTTAAAAACTATTTTATGTGCAGGAACATTCAACTGGTAAAGTATTAATTAATTGCAAATTTTGACTTTGCATGTCTGAAGGAATTTTACATTGTCATGGTTTAGAAGAAGACATCAAAATATTGATCACTAAACTCTGGACATCATCTGCAACACTGAAGATTTATGAACTTTTATTTTCCTAATGTGATTTTTCTCATTAATACTTACTGAATTGATCTGAATTCTTTCATCACGGGCAGCAGCTTCTGAAGAACATTTAGTTTTTCAGTTTTATCATTTCCTCCAACAAAATTATTCATATCAAACTCATCCAGCTTCTTCTCTGATGTCAACAACACAAAAACTACAGCTGACCACTGAGATGAAGAGAGTTTAGTTTCCTTTATTCTTCCAGATTTCAGATACTGTTGTATTTCCTCCACTAGTGAATGATCACCCAGTTCATTCAGACAGTGGAACAGATTTATGGATTTCTCTGGAGAGTCAATGGTCCTGATTTTCTCTTTAATGTACTCAACTATTGTCTCATTGCTGTCAGATATGCTTCTTGTCTGTTTCATTAGTCCTTGAAGGAGAATCTGATGAGACTCCACTGACAGACCCAGAAGGAACCGCAGGAAAAGGTCCAGATGTCCATTTTTATGCTGTAGAGCCTCATCCACAGCTCTCTGATGCAGCTCAGATAATGAAACATGTTCTGATGAATTGAGTTGAAACCAGTCCTTAACTTTAGACCACAAACTTGGTTTGGTGATTTGATGAAACACATTTGTGTTGTTGTTTGTACAGGAGAGGTGCACATATAGAGCCGCTAGATGTTCCTGAACGCTCAGATGAACAAAGCAGAAGACTTTCCCCTGATACCAGCCAAACTCCTCTCTGAAGATCTGAGTGCACAATCCTGAGTACACTGATGCTTCTGTCACATCAATGCCAAACTCTCTCATGTCTTCGTCATAGAAGATCACATTGCCTTTCACAAGCTGCTGAAAAGCCACTTTCCCCAGTTTGAGGATCATGTCTTCATTTTTCACGTTCTTCTCATAGTCCTTTTCATGTTTGATGTTGGTCTGAAGAATCAGGAAGTGTGTGTACATTTGAGTGAGAGTCTTGGGAATCTCTCCACTCTCTGCTTCGCTCAACATCTTCTCTAGAACAGTGGCTGAGATCCAGCAGAACACTGGGATGTGGCACATGATGTTGAGGCTCCTTGATGACTTCAGATGTGAGATGATTGTATTGGCCAGACTCTGATCACTGATTCTCTTCCTGAAGTATTCCTCCTTCTGTGGCTCATTGAAGCCTCGTACCTCTGTCACTCGATGGACACACTCAGAGGGGACGAGATCAGCTGCTGCTGGTCTGGAGGTGATCCAGATGAGCACGTCCACTGAGACTGATTCACTTACATCACACAACCTCACATCGCTCCGAAAATCCAGAGACAGACGACACTCGTCCAGACCATCAAAGATGAACAACACTTTATATTTGTCACTGGATATTTCTATTTCTTTTGTTTCAGGGAAAAAGACATGAAGAAGATCTGAAAGACTGGGTGTTTTGTCCTTCATCAAATTGATCTCTCTGAAAGGAAGTGGAAATATGAGCTGGACGTCCTGATTCTCTTTCCCTTCAGCCCAGTCCAGGATGAACTTCTGCACAGAGACTGTTTTTCCAATGCCAGCGACTCCCTTTGTCAGCACAGTTCTGATGGGTTTGTCTTGTCCAGGTAAAGATCTAAAGATGTCATTGCATTGGATCGGTGTGTCCTCTGTTGCTGCTCTCCTGGATTGTGTCTCAATCTGTCTCACCCCATGCTCATTACTCATTACTCTCTCCACTCTCACTCTCTGTGATGTAGAGCTCTGTGTAGATCTCATTCAGGAGTGTTGGGTTTCCCTGCTGTGCTCTTCCCTCATACAGACACTCAAACTTCTTCATCAGATTTGATCTAAACCTGTTGAGGAGTTCATGACTGTTAAATTAAAATACCACGTTATTATATACATTAATAAGCACAATGTATTTTTTTTTTCTGTATAACATTTTCAAATCATATCTTTTATAGGAATGTTATACCTGAGATCAGTCTGTGTATCTCCACTCTTAAAATCTAAATGCTGACCCATAGACTTGTCACTCCTCATAGACACACAGCTGGGCTCTGGTTCTGATCTCTTCTGATGAAATGAACTATAAAAAAAAGAGAGATTAAAGTGAATGCTTTAAATTACTACAAACTACAAACATACAAAAAGCACTTATTCCTTTATCCATAGAAACACTTTAAAGGTTTTTTATATTTTCTACAACGTTGATACAAAAACTGTGCATTTAACTAAGCACTCTCATAGATGTGTGTCTTTTTGTGAGCAACACTATAAACCTTAAAGGGAACCTATTATGCAAAATTCACTTTTGCATGGTGTTTGGACATAAATGTGTGTTGGCAGTGTGTGTACACAACTTTTTACAGTCTATGGTACATAAAAATCCAACCACTCCATTTTTTTTAATCCCCATAAATCATAAGCAGTGTCTCAGAACAAGCCGTTTCCAGAACAAGCCGTTGAAATGCTCATCTTGAACTAGCTCTCTTCTTCTTGTTCTCTCTTTGAATTCCAGCAGTGTAGACACTGCTAAGTGTATTACTGCCCTCCACAGGCCAAAGTTTGAACTAATTTTTATATGCAATATGCTAGTTCAATAGTATATAACAATTAGTTCAAACTTTGGCCTGTGGAGGGCAGTAATACACTTAGCAGTTTCTACACTGCTGGAATTCAAATAGAGAAGAAGAAGAAGAGAGCTAGTTCAAGATGAGCATTTAAGGTTAAAACTTAAATAATTTTCAATTTTTTTCAGAAAATGAGCGATGGTTTCACTAGATAAGACCCTTATTTCTCATCTGGGATTGTGTTGAACAATTTGAAGCTGCAGTGAAACTAATTATGACCTTCAACTGTTTGGTGCCCATTCAAGTCTACTATAAGGAGAATAATCCTGGAATGTTTTCATCAAAAACTTTAATTTCTTTTCGACTGAAGAAATAAAGACATGGACATCTTGGATGACATGGGGGTTAGTAAATTATCAGGAAAAGTTTACTTAAAAGTGGACTAATCCTTTAAGCTCTTACAGTGATTTTCTAGAGTGAAAACAGACGCTTCATATTTTGTGTGAAGTGCAATAAACGTCATAAAACTCATCTGTATAGTTTTTGGCCATCATTTGACGGTACAACAGACTTGTACTATAAAAACAAGAAGACAATATAAGTTATAACCGTAATTTAACCATAATTTAACTAAACTATACCTGGGGCACGTTCAAGCTCAAACCAGTGCGCAACGTTTTGCTACGTTTTCGGGGTTGAACGACATGTTTCCTAGAAATGGTGTGCAACAGTTTGCAATAGGTTTGAGATATGTTTTCTCTTGTTTGGTGGGTGTGTCAGAAATGTCAGCCCAATCAGCGGCAAGATGTATATAAACCATGTGGTATTAAAGAGACAGCTCGCACAATGGGTATTAATGTAACATAAAAATACTATACTTATATATTTTGCTATTGTATTGTGAAGTGACACTTTAATAAACTTTTCTATACTCCTCTGATTATATAATGGTAAATATTACAATATCATAGCACAACAACAGTGATCAGCAATAATGATAAGCCTAATACTCACAATAAAAATAATATAGCCTAGATCATAACCAGTGGCGTACCGTTTAATTTAACGGTTAATTTAGTTTCATATTTATATTTAAATATTGGGCTATAGCCTAATATTTTTTTTTTTTTAAATGTCACCTATGTTGATTATGAAAAGTGAATAGCACGACGGATGCGCAATGTCGGGAGACATGCAGCGGGTCAGACATGAGTTTGACCACTTCATTAAGTTTTGTTTTATAGTAAGTCTTTCTTTAAAGTGAATTTCATTTTGTAGAAATTGTATCTAAATTTCAATCAATGTTTCATCAACCAATTGCCTATATTTAATAAACAGGATGAAAACCAAGAACGTCGGGTGTGGAATGGATTGAAGTGCGTAACAAACGAACTCATGTTTCCGCGGCCTTTGAATAAGGCTGAAGCGATAGACGTCTTTCTGTTTTTATTAAATTTCTTTATTACTTTATTACATGTCTTTATTACTTAATTAATTGATAAGATATTTTTAGTCTAACAATATATTTTAGCTGGTCTAAATTCTAAGTTAGACACAAATTTGTGTATAGGCTATATAAGGTTCCCTTCTAGACAAGCGTGTAAATTGCTGTTTCGGCCGCAAATTTTCAGTAATTTCGATCGGTGCATCAAATGACGTAGGCCTAAACTAAATTCATGCATTTACTAAAAGAATAAAGAAATAACTCTAGACTTATTGGCTAGGCTACATTTAGAAAAGAACTTCAGACATTCCGGTAGCTGACCATTAGCAGAGCTGGCGATGGGGTAAATACGTTTGGGCAATATATAATAATTTAAATAACAATAATAATGTCTCAGCAAAGACCGAACATATTTATTTGTTTCGGCACACATCCGCTAACAGTAACACAGTGCATCAAAGCTTGCTGTTGTCTTGGCTACCATACAAACGGTGATGGAAACAACAGTGATAAATTTTTCCCCCTTTTGTGGTAATTTAGCACTATTTTCTATGATCTTCTGCTTGCATTTTTGGGCTTCAGTTGGATGCTTTATTTTCATCTTTAGTCAACTGAGTTCAGTTCTAAAAAAAAAAAAAAAAGCAAAGGCTATAAAGTAGTCTAGCCTAAAGGTGAATCTGCGACGGGGCCCATCATAGGGCGGGGGCCCCCACGCACCGCGGGGGCTGCAGGGGTGTCCCATACACCACTCATCATAACACAGTCTCGGAGGTAAGAAGTGGATTATGCTTCACCTAAAATGTTTGTCTTTTCATGCTGAAATGCGAGACAAATGTTGGATCACAATAAGTAGAAGTTTCCACAAATCCCTTCACTCAATTTGGATGTTCTCTTTTATTCTGGACGGCAAGGGCAGTGACTGTAACATCGAGCATATTTTGTAGTATTAAACACGTATTTATACAGATTTAATCAGGCTCCGAAAATTCTTCAAAAAGAACACAAAGATGGCCCTCTCAGCTGCCATAGTTGCAACTCTTGCGTCATCAGAACAGGGTGTTCAACGCACCACTGTTTCCGTTTAAAAAACGTTTTGCAACGTTTTGTCGGGGCTGAACACAGCCCTGTTCTATCTCCATGCAGCATATATTCGCCGCGCAGTGATGGGTCGTTCTTGAACGATTTGTTCATTTTGAACGAATCTTTAATGTGACTCGGGAAGAACGAGTCGTCTCGGAGAGTGATTCGTTCAGTTGCGCATACGCTTTGCGCAACATTCTCTGGGTCCTTTATTGGAGTTAGTTCACCTCCCGAGTCTTCGGGGTTGAGCATAGACTGTAAAAAAAATATGGACGTAGCGTCCGTGACGTCACTCATAGAGTTCTGAACAGCAGTTTTGACGCCTAAATGAGGCCGCGGCCATCTTAGCTGCGCGTCACCGCACGTCACTCCCGGATAACTGAAAATGGGCAAAGAGGCGGGGAGGTGGTTTGAGCTGATATGACTGGTTGCTGAAACCACGCCCGCCTAGCTCGACGTGACCATGTTAGCAGCAAAGGAGCTATCTATCTTAGATACGATCTAAAATATTAATGAAGATAAGTTTTATCATCAGAACGTTCTAAAGGTTTACTGTCAATCTACAGTGTTTTTTAAGATATAGATCCTCCAACACCAGTAGAGTTGGTTGTGCAAATAACAACATGGAAAATCAAATGGGACTTCATACCTTTATAATGAAATAGAGATCGCGAGATGAATCCAATCTGTGGCACTTGGGTAAAATATGAGTGTCCATTGCAAAACCAAAAAACATTTCACATTTCTTCTGAATGATCTGCTCTCTGTCATCGTTCTTCAAGAAAGGATGCAAACTGAGCAGCCTTTATGTTGTAAAACTGTATACGATCGTATCTAACAAACAAATGAGACCGTGTCCAAAGTATATTTTTTTCAAAATAGTGCAGCAGTTTTAGTTATAATATCCAAGCAGTGCTGTCGGATTTTGATATCCTCCCGCCATTGTCATTGTAGTAAATCTCACAATCAAAACTTTCAGCCAATGCCACAATCCAACAACGTGTGTTCTGTGTCTCTTCCCCATGCATGCGCATCTACACAGACACACATCAGTCTCGAATATTATGCAGCAAGCCATATTTTATAATTGTATAAAATAATCGAGAAAAAAGCACAAAAACGGCTGAGATGCCAAATTCAGCGGCAGCTGAGGTAACATGACGGCTCAGACAGCAGCGCAATCTACCTGTCACTCAAGTGACCACGCCCTTAATTATGCAGAACTTTAAGGCTTAGGGAGAGTGGGGTAAAGTGAGACACTTTTTACATTTGCTCCCCTCTAAGCGAGCTAAAATGATATATCAGTAAAATTTACACATTTCCCATTAATTCAGGATGTTTCCTAGCCATAGAAATGATCAGAATGTATTCAGGACGAAGGTCAGTGAAAATATGATTGTTTTTAAAAAAGTCATCTTGTGTCTCACTTTACCCCAGCTTAGGGGTAAACTGAGACAGACCAGAGAAATCAAGGGGGTAAACTGATCCACTTACTTTTTCCACTCTGAAACTACCATAACAACACATGCTGTAACAGTTCGAATCCTGACAGCTAGCTTGACAACCACACATTCCAGAACTAATGTCGGACTATTAACAGAATCATGGGGATTGGTCAATTAAGCATTTTTTTTTCTAAACACTTGAAAGTAACTCTGAACAAAATCAAATACAACATAATATAATTCAAAACATTTTAATTAACATTCAAATGACAGATATAAGCAGTTAGATTAGAACAAAGTCTGGGGGTCAGAACACAGGACCCTTAGGGTGCGTTCACACTTGTCATGTTTGGTTCAATTAAAACGAACCCTGGTGCGATTGCTCAGTTAGTGCGGTTCATTTGAACATATGTGAACGCTGCCCTAAAAAGAGACCCTAAAAAGGACAGAATCCTCACGCATGTCAGTTTTTCTTGTCATAGTTGTGAGTTTGCCCATCACAGGTATCAGACGCACGTCTCGTTTGTGTGTGTGACGGATGGATTCTTGCCGCTGTTTTGACTACTTTACACATGTTATAAGCTCTTCACAAGTTCCCAGCTGGCCAAAATACCATCACACGCAGGTTACCGCTGCTATGCACACACAACGAGCGCATTTACCTCAGCACACAGCATTGTTTGGGATTTTTGTTAAGTTCCGTCTCAAAATAGGCAATACGTCATAAAATCTGGCCAATCACATTGTGAATGTATCCCTATGCCTCAAGGTTCGGTGTCTTTTGGTTCGGTGATAAAATTGCCAATCTGAACGCTAATCGGACCAGGACTAAATCTTCTTTGGTCCGGACCAAATGAACCAAACGAACCGAACTACAAGTGTGAACGCACCCTTAGAGCCAGCTAGTGTCTGGAGGTCAGAGCAAAGCACAATCAGAACCAGCTAGAACAGCCTGGGACTCAGAACACAGGACTAGACCCACCTGTATTAGAACATCAGCCTACTGTCATACTCTACAACTAGACCTACTCTACATTCCAGCCCTGAAGGTTACAGGGAAAGATGAGGAGTTGCTCTCTCCATCTCTCCAGGCCTTTTAGGTTGAGGCAGGTTCTTCACCACATCACCTTTAGGAACATGTGCCACATCATTCTCCTCGAGGGTTTTTTTTTGCCCCAGGTTGTCTTTCCTGGTGTTTTGCCTTGGCATGATTGCTTTTCTACAATGTTTATGACATTAAAAATAAAACAAATGTAATGTAATATTACATTAAAATATTTTTAAGACTAAATTTAACTTGTGCCTCATGTCTCACTTTACCCCAAAGCATTTGTCTCACTTTACCCCACCACTACATTTTAGAAAAAAACTATCTTTCTTAGCAATTCAGGCTAATCTTCAGCTAGCATCATCACATGGTTTTATATGTTGATAGTTCATCAACATGTATGATATAAGTTTTTCTACCTGAATCAGTCTGCTTTGGCACAACAGTTGATTAAGTTGACCGCAAGAAAATTTACTTTTACATGCAAAAAAAATATTTTTGTGAAAAAAACATGCTTAGCACAGCATCATGAGGTCCTCTCCTTCATGGCCAAGGGGAAATGTGAGGGGCTTGAAAACATAATTGTCACATAACCAAAAATGTGTTCCATTGCCGAGATACAGGGGGTGTCTCACATTACCCGATGTCTCACATTACCCCACTCTCCCCTAATATAATTTTCGGATAAGTTATAAAAAAATTCACCCCCCTCAGAGTTGTCATGAAGGGCAAAAATAGCAGTAGACCAAAACCACAATTTGAACCAACTTGTAAACATGTTTTTTTCTGCTATAAACTTGGCCAATTTAACATGGGACTCTATGAGATTCTGCTCTCTTTTGGAGCCTGTCCCTAGCGGCCAGTCGATGAATCGCAGTTTAAGTTACTTCCGTATTGGCTTCACGAGAGAAAGGGGGAGGTTGCCGCCAGTGCCCAAGGAAGTCGACCGGAAGTTGAAGTCGGCCGGGTGCCGCCATCTTGTAGCAGAACTTCACTTGCGTTAGCATCCCCATTGACTCCCATTCATTTTGGCGTCACTTTGACAGTGAATAACTTTACATCTGAGGCGTTTAAAGACTCCATTTGTCCATTATTTATTTCTAAAGATACACGACAATGTATAAAGGGCTCCATTACCTTCTATGTTACATTATGGCCCCGTAGATACAGTTTTTGTAAAAATAGGCTAACGATTGCGTCATAACCACTCGACTCTCTGTCGCACAGTAGAGAAATTACCGTACAGACAGGAGGAGAAGCTCGCAGGCAATCGGGGAGATGTCAAGAGAGATGGCGTACTGGCGTTACATTTTAAAATACTATACAAAATAATTAATCAGAATACTTACTCCTGCTTACTCACGCCAAAGAACTCCCCGCTCAAGCTCGCCGTCTCTGCAAGATTAACGATGGCAGTTTTCACGCACAGCTACTAGAAGATTTACATCTGTCAGACAGGTTGCGGACGTCATCAAGCTTAGTTTGAGTCTGCGCGTCAGAAACGGAAGTGCTAAAAATCGCTAAAAATGGGCTTCACTTGTCTCAATTGAGTTCCAATGGGGTCGCTGTGTCCATTTCTTTTACTGTCTATGGTTGCCGCTTGGGTTTGAGCCGTTCGTTCATCACATGACAGCCCCATACGCTTAACCAATGCAATGAGGTGAGGTGAGCTAATCATAGACTAAAGACCCAGGTAAACATTGAATTAATCTTTTCTGTTTCTTATACCATTATAGTTTTGTATTGTTTGCAGTGTGATCAACGTTTGCAATAGTAGTACATATGTTAGGAAAGTAACACGTAACATTTTAATTATATTTTGCTAAAATGAACGAAATGACTCGAAAAAAGATTCGTTCATTTTGCTGAACGAGACTCAAGGGTCTGAGTCGGTAAAATGATCCGAACTTCCCATCACAGGGGAGAACGGGGAGAATCAGCTTGTGAAGCTCCACCCTCTTAGGCTGAGCACAGCAGCTTCATTTGCATTTAAAGGGACCACACTGAAACGGCTCGTTTTTGCTCAACCCCAAAAAGTGGCAATTTTAACATGCTATAAAAAATGATCTGTGAGGTTTTGAGCTAAAACTTCACATACACACTCTGGGGACGTCAGAGACTTATTTTACATCTTGCAAAATGGGGCATAATAGGTCCCCTTTAAGTTAGGTACTCCTCTCAATGAAATATAGTGACTCAAAATGTGCTCAACCATTTGGTCGAGCAGGCAGGGTTAAAGGATGATAAATGAGGAACATCAGTCTTATCAGGCACTGAATTTCTGACCATTAGAACAACAGGCTTTGGAATACATAACCCTGTCAAATTGTTAATAAGCTTTACCTTCTGCTATACTCTCTCTCTCTCTCTCTCTCTCTCTCTCTCTCTATATATATATATATATATATATATATATAAAATCTGCATCTGGCTTCAGAAATGCTTTCCAACAAGAATATGTGTCTATTTGTAATTAGCCTACCTTTAAATACCCTTTAAAACAGGGGTGCCCACACTTTTTGCCTGATGATCTACTTTTAAAATGATCACTGTATTATACAGTAACAAGTTCTATGTGAGAAAATGCAGAACATGAAAGAGATCGTGGATGTGTTCATGACAATCGTCTGCTCAACACATACACGCTCACTTCAGTGACGGCTGTTTGTTTCGTGCGTATTTGGAGGAAGCCGACTTCAAGCTCTCGCTGGCTAGTTGTCATGGCAACTGAATAAACAAAAATCTTGCCTGGTAAAAATGTATTAGTCAAATGCTAGTCAGACAGAAACTAAAAGGATAAGAAAGGGCGTCGTTATATTTCTTTTTATTAAAATTTAACAAAAGCATTTATTATAATTGTGTGCGATCTACCATATAAAAAAAAAAAACTATAATGTAAAAGAATACTTTTTAATTATCAGAATAATGTTCTGATAACACAAAATGCCATACTATAATCATATTTTTATAGAAATGTTATACCTGAAATCAGTCTGTGTATCTCCATTCTTAAAGTTTATTGGTCGACCCATCGATGCGTCACTCCTCATAGACACACAGCTGGGCTCTGGTTCTGATCTCTTCTGATCAACTGAACTGTAACAGAACACATTTAATCCTTTATGATGATAATCACTTTGAGATAAGGTCTTACAAGCATGTATTATCAAACATCTTGTATCCTAACAAAACACTCGCCACCTTTAATTTAATCTAGTGTTTTTTCACAGTACCTGCATCCTGGAGAAAAATCTTCATGTCTGGATGTTTGTGTGTCATCCATGATGAATCTGAACAGCTGAAACAGAATCTGATCTTCACCACTGACTCTGAATGGAAATGACAAGCAACTACAGTAATTCAGCTTTTTCTCCGACTCTCGTGATGATCAAGAGACGCGGCATTCGCTCAAATACACAATGTTGTAGGCTTCTACAGTATGTTAACACATGTCAAAATAAACCACAGACAACATAAAACAATGAAACCATGTTAATTTGCTTCAAAATAATTATATATTAAAAAAAATCTAACGCATTTAAAATATTTACGTCCTTCAGTATATTAATGCGGAAGTCACCTGTAATGTCCTGAACACTCACCTTGATCAACATTTAATTAGCCTACATCAACCTCCACCAATTTCTATCAAACTGTATCTACACGTAGAAATTCACGACTTTGCTGTTATAAAGGTTACTATAAAACATTTGATATTCCTGTAAAATCGATTATGGTTGTTTAAATGGTGAAACGTGAACTCTGCATATTTAATTTCACTTTTTATTTGTGACATGATGACATAACGTTACGCGCTCGAGCTCAAACCCCATACGTCACAGCGGGACACGTTTTGTGAATTTGCCCCTGAATAAATGATTTCATGCATTCGCTTCGTATAATATTAGCTTTCACTACAGTATAGCACGGCAAACTTCTTGCGCGGTAAAGTTAGTTTTAGGTCAGTATTCGCTGGATATTCCCCATGGAGCGTAAGGGACCGTCTGAAAACTTCAAACACAGTGGAAAAACGTTAGAGATGTCCAATCATTCATAATGATCTTTATGTATTTAGATCGCAGATTTCTATACTTCTATACTTTTTATTTAAAAAAAAAAAAACTTAATCTATTAAACCATTTACACGGATTTTGAACTATGAGACCTAAAATAATTTCTTATCCTGTGTCTCCTTCTGATGGACAACATTAGTATTACAGCTTTCATCTCTCATTCCAATATAATTGGCTGCTCATTTATAATTTGCTATTAGTGAGAAAAATAAATAAAAGGCAAAACAGTACAAATACAATTTTCACCACCTTCAATGCTCGACCCTTAATTATTCCAACTTTTCTTCACTGTCTTCAATGGCCAAAGATGTTCCAATGTAATTTTTTGCTCTTTTATCTCATTAACTCTGATGTATGCACAGTACTGGTGCAACACTTGAAATAAGATGAATTAGAACATCCTGTGCCGAGCTCTTGATCACTTGGAATCTGCTACGATGCTGATTTATTATTTACAATTTTCCCCTAATTAATTTATTTGATGCATCATGCTATATGCCTATAGATATGCTTGGGCTGTTGGAGAAAATATATAAAATGACCCATTAAAATAGCAAAGCAATAAACTTTAACTGTGCAACAATGTCATTCATCTTAAAGTGATAGTTCATCCAAAAATGAAAACTCAAAAAATATCCCATCATTTACTCAAGGTATATGAGACTATCTTTCAGATGAACACAATCGGAGAAATCCCATGTCAGCAAAGCACTGTAATAAAATATTAATCTTAATGGAATTAAAAGCTGAACTGAAGCCTTTGGCAGTTGAAGGTGTTTAGTGACCATAATCAATAATGTCAATGTTGTGTCCTCGGTTCCCCTTTGTTCTCTGAGAGATATGCAACCCTTTCCATAAATTTGCTCAGAATATTCTAGTCAGTGCCCTAAAATCATTTAGAGCTAATAATTAAGTACTTTTGGTACTGGTATTAATTTCTATGAATAGGGTGCAACATTTCTATCAAGTAAATATTGAAACAATGTTCTCAGAAGAACAGTCTTCAGCTGATACAGTCTTTAAGGACCCTCCCCTTCCCCTTAACAAGACTAGCTACAGCCTCGCTCTCTCTCAGTGTTATGGGACCCTGTTCTTTGTTAAGCTACACACATTATTCATGGACACATTATGGTCATCTGTATCAAATTTACTATAAAACTGATTCAGTGCATTTAAAGAAACTATACAATCATAAGGGGAAAAATATATTCCTATCTCTGCTAATCATAATCATCAATTGTCATCAATTACCCTCATGTTGTTCCAAACCCACAACACTTTGGTTCATCTTTGAGACACAAATGAAGATACTTTAATATATCTCCACTGACAGTCCATGCAACTACCCCTTCAAAAAGTGCATAAAGAGAAATTTGAAATATCTTGGATTGTTTCTGCATAATCACTTAAACTGAACTCTAAATATGGACTGTATCTATAAGAAGTCTATGCAGATGGCTTGTTTTGGTGCGTAAAGACGTGCTTGAAATGGTGTGTACAGATCTTATTGAGAGTGTCATGAGGTAAAGACAAATTTCCATGAAAATGAACCTGACATTAAAAATATTTAATTCCATAATTCCTGTTCCGTTTCTTCAGTGATATTATTTGCACAATCTTTGTCGCCCTCTGCTGATCTGTAGTCTCAGACTCTTAGTTAAACTTGTAAACACTTTTCCCAATGCTGTCTGTATTGCACAATATATCTACTGTCTATGGCTTGTTTTTTCACTTTGCTTTAATATTCAGGGAGCATCACAGTAAGGTTTCTCTTCAGAACATTTAAACGCATATAGTAAACCTTGTTTTGTCCCTTGTTTTGAACCCATTCATGAGTTGGGTCATAACCAGCAATGCAGAGTTTGGGAGTTCCCTCCACACACCACAGAGTGCACCTGCAACCTGTGGTCAGTGTACGTACATGAGAAAGTGCTGGTCTGTAATAATGATAGAAAGACCTCATATGCCAAAAGACCAAGCGAAGACCAAGAATTTGATTTCTCATGTCATGATTCCTTTAATGTAATTGAGGGGTAAGATGAAGTATAAAAGATTATAAATGCTTATCTGGAGTTTCATGGACATTATTGTATTCATGAGCAATTGATTCATATCAGTGTGATGCACAAATTTATAAATATGATTTAAAATTTTCTGAATATTCTTATTTTTAATCAAATGTGGCTATAGGGTAAGTGGGTTAAGGTTAAGTACAGTATAACCTGAACATGTTAAAAACACAAAATATACATAAATACTAAAAACTACATGTATTTTCTATAGTTAAAAAAAATGTCTGTAAGGCATGGCATTTTGTATTGGTGTATTTCCCTTTCTTATCCAAGAGAATAAATCATATATATTATTTTAAAAGACACATAATGATGCAT
The DNA here is from genome assembly GCF_018812025.1 of Megalobrama amblycephala. Classification (NCBI taxonomy): domain Eukaryota; kingdom Metazoa; phylum Chordata; class Actinopteri; order Cypriniformes; family Xenocyprididae; genus Megalobrama; species Megalobrama amblycephala. Next base: position 34,095,475 of record NC_063059.1, on the reverse strand, counting down.
AATGTTTATGTGATTTGAAAATACAGCCTTATTGCCTCATTATAAGTTTATTTGAATGTGTTGATCTAAGCTCTGCATTGGCCGCTGAACAGCTCCTCCACTGGTGCATCAGAGAACTGCTGAAGGAAGTTGACCATCTCATCTAGGCTGCGTTCCACAACAACATTCAGCTCTGTGTTGAGCGCAGTCGCAGCACCGCTTTGAATGGGGCGGCCATTTTGATCGACGCAGCAGTAAGCGTTCCAGATGTACTCTGGGATGTTCACCCTTTTGACATTGTTTTTGACGATCCAGTTGTTAGAAGAAGGGATGGCACCAACCAGCACATAAGCCTGATGACAGTTTGCATTAAACAAGCTGGTCAGTTTGGACTCATGTTTGTTCCAAGCGTTCTGGTTCAGTGTTGGGTTTTGAGGCACCACGTTGGTCAGGGTAAAGGTGGCATTACGACTTGGAACTAACAGGAAGCAGGTATGATAAAAGAGAGAAAAGAATGGAAAAATTGAAAAAGAAATTCATTTACTTTTGAGGTGATTTTAGTATGTTTTCCACCAGGAAAACCATTTTCAATGTATATTATAAGTATAAGTGAACTCAAACATACTTGAACACATGACTTTCAGGTAACAAGTCCGAATTTCTAACCATTAGGCCACACAACTTATATTATGTTTACTAAATGTCCCTTTTTAGTGACTTTTAAGTTTGGAAATAAATGTAATAATGCTAAAAGTTAAAGGATTAGTTCACTTCAGAATTAAAGTGTTCTGATAATTTACTCACCTCCATGTCATCCAAGATGTTCATGTCTTTCTTTCTTCGGTCGAAAAGAAATTAAGGTTTTTGATGAAAACATTCCAGGATTATTCTCCTTATAGTGGACTTCACAGAGATATAATGTGTTGAACGTCCAAATTGCAGTTTTAATGGAGCTTTAAAGGGCTCTACATGATCCCAGCTGAGGAATAAAGGTCTTATCTAGAGAAACGATCATAAAAAAAAAAAAAAAAAATGTATGTACTTTTTAACCACAAATGCTCATCTTGCACTGCTCTGCGACGCACTACGAATTGCATAATCATGTTGGAAAGGTCTCATGTGATGTGGTCAAAAGTACTGATCCAGTGTCTGCAAAGACCAATTAAAACGGCCTTTACAAAAAAAGGTAAAACAATGATGTCGGACGATTTCCAACAATTTCCCATAACCTTTCCAACATGATTATGTAATGCGTGGCGCAACGCAGAACAGTGCAAGATGAGCATTTGTGGTTAAAAAGTATATAAATTCTGTTTTTTTTAGAAAATGACACTTAATGACTAGAAAATGACTAGATAAGACCCTTATTCCTTGGCTGGGATCGTGTAGAGCCCTTTGAAGCTGAATTGAAACTGCAATTTGGACTTTCAACCCATTGAACGCCAGTGAAGTCCACTAAATGGAGAAAAATCCTGGAATGTTTTCCTCAACTTTTCAACTGAAGAAAGACATAAACATCTTGGATGACATGGGGGTGAGTAAATTATCAGGAAATTTTAATTCTGAAGTGAAATAATCCTTTAGTGATCTATCTGAAACTGTGACCTCAGTCCCTAAAAAGGTCAACAGAAGGGAAGGCTAATTCTTCATTAGTGGTTATACCTGCATGATGTCCGTTGGGATTTAGGTGACCACGGTCAAATCCCGAGTTTGTGTAGTCTTCATTTAAAGCCTGTCTCTCTCCCAGGTAGATGTTTGGGTTCTGCTGTGACAGCTTATAGCCATCTTCCATTTCACTGGACCATGTGGGATTCACCAACTAGTAAAACATCATCGTTTTGATGGCTTAATCCAGAGACATCAATATTACAGTAATATACAAATTTAATCATTATTTTTAAATTTAATTGGAACTATGTCTTTTTTTACTCAAGTAAATATTTCTCAGGGTAATATTTTATAATAATATTTCATTTTGTTTGTTTTATCTTTTTTTTTCCCACTGAACTCAACCTTTTGTGACAACATGCCCCATAAGCTGTGACAGTGAAACTTGCCATTAAACAACAGCCTTGTATTGCTTTTCAGCTAAATTTAAAGAGTAAAACGGAACTTAAACAATAACTACAAAAGATAACGTATTTTGGGCAACAAATAATTAATGCATTATAATATATATATATATATATATATATATATATATATATATATATTTTTTTTTTTTTTTTTTTTTTTTTTTTTTTTTCAATTAAAAATATATGTGATCTGCCATTTACGAAAACAAAGTAACTCAAGTTCAAATGGATAAGTAAAAATAGAAAACAGAAAAATATGTTTTTTTGTATTCGTTTGAATTTCTTGTTTTATTGAAGTGTGAAAAAAACTGGATGCAGGAACCAAACACAACAATAATCAACACTTTCTGAAGGCACTGTAGATGAATAGATGTAACTCACCTGAGGCTCCACAAACCAGCGTGACTCTCTGCCTCCACCATTACTTGTCTGAAAGATGTATGCAGAATAGACAGCTGTGCGGTGGTATGTGTCGTACAGTGTGGCGAAGTGATATGTGTTTAGAAAGCGCTGACATAAACAGACAACATTCGGCTGGGAAGCTCCCAACTCTGGAACTTTTTCCTTGTAGAAGAACTTGACGCAATCAGGTGAATCCCAGAAATTAGCCACCACATGTCCATCTGTTGGACGCAAGAACATGCCAGTGAGGACACACAGAATGAGAGAAACCTCCATAATGCAACAGGCTAAATACAACTGACACGTCTTATAACAGCTCTCCTTTATCGGTCCTCTCTGTTTTCACTCCCCTGTTTCACTCCCCATGACTGTTAGCATTACAGATAAGTAAGATTACATAGTAGATCCAAATTTAGCAACATTTGGATAGTTGATAACATAATGAAAATAGCGCAGCAGTATGACAAGGGACAGATGAATTTGTAGAATAAAATTGTTATTTTTGTTTTGTTTTTTCGCACAAAAAGTATTCTCGTCGCATAATATTAAAGGGATAGTTCGCCCAAAAATGAAAATTTGATGTTCATCTGCTTACCCCCAGGGCATCCAAGATGTTGGTGACTTTCTTCAGTAGAACACAAATGATGATTTTTAACTCCAACCGTTGCGGTCTGTCAGTCGTATAATGCATGGCAATGGGAACAAAATCTATGAGAGTAAAAAAAACATGCACAGACAAATCCAAATTAAACCCTGCAGCTCGTGACGACACATTGATGTCCTAAGACATGAAACGATCAGTTTGTGCGAGAAACCGAACAGTATTTGTATAATTTTTTAGCATCCAGTTTATGAATTCTGAACCCACTCTGATGCCGGAAGTGATCGCTCGCACTCATTGAGATACACGCGCAAGAGATCATTTCCGTCATCAGAGCGTGTTTTCTGACCTCACTAACCGGATGCACAAGGCAGTTGGACATAGTGGTGTATTAGAGGTAAAAAATTATATAAATACTGTTTGGTTTCTCACACAAACATATCGTTTTGTGTCTTAGGACATCAATGTGTCGTCACGAGCCGCAGGGTTTAATTTGGATTTGTCGTTTTTTTTGGACTCTTATAGATGGAGTTCCCATTGACATGCATTATATGACTGACAGACGGCAACGGTTGGAGTTAAAAATCATCATTTGTGTTCTACTGAAGAAACAAAGTCACCTACATCTTGGATGTGCTGGGGGTAAGCAGATAAACATCAAATTTACATTTTTGGGAGAACTATCCCTTTAATGATAGAAATTTCATTTTTGGGTGAGCTAACCCTTTAAATGCTCTTTAAGTGTTTTTTGGTTGTGGGACAGCAGTTTGCACCAATTCTGTAGAATGGCCCAAATATCAAAAATCTAAAAGGTGTACATCAGAGGCTACCTGACACCTACATGAACACTTTACAGTTGGTTTTATGACTGTAAATCATTCTCTTCAAATGCTATTGAAGTTAGAAATGTGTATACCAATGGTGTAAACTATGTAACTTCAGAGACCCTAATTTTGCGAATATCGAACATCCACTGTCAAGCCAACTTTATGCCAATGAAACACTAGCGATTTCTGTCCTTTCATTGACAGCTACGCAACTACCACTTTGATGCTTCAAAAAGTGTTACACAGCATGTTTGAGCTTCCGCAAGAACCAATGAGGGTTGTTCTGTACAGTTGAGCTTCTGTTTGACAGATCAGTGTTTATGTGAATAAAAGTCTAAATGCAATCTATAAAGCAATCGAGTCTCCTCAGAAAATTTGGACTAAATCGTTCAATTCATTTGGATTAGTTTTACAAGCTCTTTATGAACATTTTGAAGCAACAAAATGGTAGTTGCCTGGACTGTCAATGAAGGTAAAGAAATCATTCAGATTTCATTCAAAACATCTTCATTTATGTTTCAAATATAAACAAGTCTTATGGGTTTAATCAAATTATTAAACAAATGTACGTATGTATGTATGCATATGTATTCGTGTTTTGTTTTTTTTTGTCTTTGTTTTGTTTTGGGGGTTTTTTGAGGGGGGGTTGTTTCAGCAAAGGTTGTGTGTGTCAGTGTGTTTGTTTCCCATGACTCAAAAGTGACCCTGTGGGAACAGCACTGGTGTCTGACCTTGATGTAACCCGAGAAAGGCTCTGATTAGCAAATAAAAATGTGCCTTACAACTGATGCACTCCAGTTTTTGCTTACTGTTCACATTCCCCAATGCACATCAAAGCTAAATCAAGGACAACTACCTTATTTTTAACATTATGTTTAATTTCTAGCTAAATATATAGCAAAAGAGATAAGGTAAACAAATTTGGCATACTTTCCATTATGGAGGGGCTTGAGCTCTAATATCCCCCATGGGGACTAAAGCAAGAAATATAAATAAAAATTTAGTAATACTTAATTAAGTCACCTTTATTAAGAAATAAAGGTGGCAAATCATGTTAAACAGGGTTATTTTAGTATTATTTAAAACATGGATGGATTAATATTTTAAATTAGCTTTTAGTTTTATATTTTTTTGTTTTAATTTAAGTTATTGTAATTATTATAATTTTTATTTTTATTTAGTACTTTCATTTATGTTTATTTCCATTATTTTATTATGTGTATTTCCATTATTTTTAGTGCTAAAACTTACTCCATTTCAGTTAGTTGCCAAGGCCTTTTTTTTTTTTTTTTAAGTTTTTCATCTAATATTTAGGGGTTCAAGCATGTAGTGCTGAAACCCTATTTTAATTTTTATTATTTTTCTTCCTCCATAAAACTGATCATGCAGACCAAACCGTAAGGCCTAGAGACTTGAAACTTGGCTATATGGTAGGTCTCAATTTGGGAAGAGACTGACAAGGTTTGACCCCAATTGGCCAATAGGTGACGCTACAAAAACGCGAAACTGCTCATAATTCCTAGACCATTTGTTGTAGACTCAATTGCCTTATATCATTGGAATCATTGACTCAAGACGATTTCATTCAATTTTCCACATTTTGAATTTTAAAACATACTTTTGTGTACTAGTCTTTGGTTTTTCATCCGATTGGAACCAAACCAGTGCAGAAATGTTCTCTGGAGACTGAATATCAAAAGTTGTTGATTCACGGTCACTAAGGGGGCCACTTTTACTAAAATAGCTACAACTCTTGAATGGAATGAGATATTTTCACCAAACTCATATAACACACTATAACATGAAACAAACAACAGAAGAAAAAAAGAGAAAACAGCTATAACTACGTGACCGTAAATCCAATTGACTTGAATATTGGCATGCAGTGTCTTGGTCCAAGGAGCCATGATTGTCTATGAGGACATTGGCGTATCTCGAAAAACATGGCCGTCATCGGCCAATGAATTGGAGCACCTATTAGACATATTAACAGAGGCTGATCAGAACAAAACTCGTTATGAGTCATCAGCAAAATGCCCTGAAGGAGCCTGAGAAGTTTTGAGTCAGCGCCACTTAGTGGTAAAATTAAATTTTTCAAATGCTTATAACTTTGGGTGTGGTCGACTTATTTTCACATCCTTAGACTCCTAGCACACCAGGGTGATCATGAGCATGAAATTGTCCAGCCAAGACTTCCTGTTCACAGGAGTATAAACATGAGGAAACACAAAGGCCAAATTCCCCACAAGTTGTTCGGGAGGGTTTCAAGAAAAATCCTCTGCTCTCATCCAGAAACAATCTCCAGCATATTCAGTTGTCAGACAAGACTGGAACTTCAAACGGGACCAGCTTCGATGGTCAGATGAAACTAAAAAAAGAGCTTTTTAGCAGCAAACCCACCAGATGGGTTTGGTGCACACATGGATAAAAAGGACCCCATGCCTATTTTTTAGCTGGAGGTCCTGGACATCTTGGACATCTTGTTCAGATATATGGTATCGGGGATTCTATCAAATACCAACAGATAAAAAATCTAAATCTGACTGCTTCTGCTAGAAATCCAATAATGGGTCGTGGTTGGATCTTCCATCAGGACAATGATCCAAAACAAACATCAAAACCAACACAAAAATGTGTAATTGAACACAAAATGAAGCTTCTGCCACGGCCATTGCAGTTCCCTGACCTGAACCCTAAAGAAAATGAGTGGAGTGAACTGAAGAAAAGAAGCACCAACATGGAGCTGGAATCCGAAGGATCTGGAGAGATTCTGCATGAAGGAATGGCATCTGATCTCTTGTCAGGTGTTCTCCAAACTCATCAGGCATTATAGAAGAAGACTCAGAGCTGTTTTCTTGGCAAAAGGAGGTTGTAAAAAGTATTGAATAAAAGGGTGCCAATAATTGTGGCCAACGTGTCTTCATAATGTGATTTTCCCCCCATTTTTAATTCTTTTCCTTCAATGAAAGGTTAGATTTTAGTTAATTTTATGAATTAAAGATCAAAAGGATAAACAATGCAGATTTATTTTTACAGTCATCTTTGTTCATATTTATCAAGAATGCCAATAATTCTGACCACCACTGTATGTTACTGCCCAAATGTCAAAATTTTGATAGGAAGTGGCAAAAAAATCCAATCAAAGTCGCTCATGGATATTTTTAATGCTCTCATATATATGTGTCTATAACTTCAAAAATGAAATGAGATATTTCACCAAATTTGTATGTCTGGGCACACTCTGAGGACACCCCCAAAAAACTGGTGGAGATCGGGCAATAGGTAGCACTATAACTGTCAAAAAATCTTTAAAAAACACATTTTTCCTTTGTAAATTGCATGTATTGGCTGTAAATGGTCTTTTCTATCTATGATCGAAGTGCTTACATGCTTGCTAAATAAAATATAATACCTTTTTATGTGGTTTCAGTTAACAAAATTGATTTTTGGTAGTTTTGAATAACAACAACAGCACTGAGGCATGACTCAGGATTGAGTCAATATTATAAAAACACAACCTAAAATGACAGTTCCCATAATGTGACTCATTTTCTTTGTAAATATGCTTGCCATCAAGCAATTGTTCAGTGATTGCATACTGCAATAAATTTGATAAAATTTAGACTTGATAAAAAAAGACCAGCATTAATTTCTGGATAATTTCAGAATATAGTATACATGTTGTTGTACATATTGTGTTCTGTATATGTTGTGTCTGCGTCATCTTTTCAGAGACTCTAAACACATGACTAACACTAGATGGCAGAATAGTGACAGAATTCATGTGGCATTAGAACTCAGCAGGACCTCAGATTCCTTCAGAATATATAAAAGATATATATATATATATATATATATATATATATATATATATGAGTTACATTTGGAGCATATTATTATACATATTATATAAAGAGATGTTTTAAACAGTAAAATTTCAAATATTACCATCTCACAAGTTGGTTTAAGTTCAATATCACATATATCTTTATAAAATAGTTCCATGAGGAACTCTTTGAGACAATATACCTTCATGAAGCAACATATCTATGATTTTCAGACCCGTGTGGAACGGGCCAAAATCTAACATCCTCCATCCACTCTCCTCCTCTGTGTCCTTTAAGTCTATGCATTTCAGATTTATTCATACATTTCCAATATATTTATGCATGAGTTCTCTCCACTCACCCCTCCCTTCCTGCACACCCCATCCCATTACTGTAATCCATCACCCCAGCATCATCCGCCATGCAAGCAGCCCCTGAGTTGCCATGGCAACCACCTCAGGCCCCATCTCTTTGCAGCCGTGCTCTTATTGGAAGGAAGGCTCAGGCAGTCTGAGGCTGTCTGGTGGATGTGGTAATTGGCTTGGAGTCTCCAATCACCCCCCCCCCCCACACACACACACATGCACACACACAAACTCAAACACATATGCACAAATAATGCAGCAAAACGCACAGACATTTTTTTTATTTAGAACTGAATGTTATGGCCAGAATTCTGATCGTAGTGCAAACGGGTTTAAATTTTTGTGGTTTGGACAGACATATTGGAATTCAGATTGTGTTAAGAAAAGAAAATGAGATTTTTGTGTGTGGATCAAGACTATACAGTGCTAAAATAAATAATTAAAATATAATAAAAACAGTGCCGCAAATAGACTGTTTAGTGGTTAGTTAGTTAATTGTGTTTCTCCAAAACAGGAAAGCAGAAGGTGCAAATATATTTTATTTTAATTCACTCTTCCAATTAAAAGCACAGCTTTACAGTACAGCGCGTCTGCTAGATTGCATGTCATTTATCAAGATGTACTGTAATGTTCTAGCTGTAGGAGAGAGAGAGAAAAAAAGCCTAATTTTATCTCTCAAACAGTTACAGGCAGTTGGTTTCCTTGCACCAGAGCAGGAAGCATCTATTGACTGATATGTTATTTAATATTAAAAGTGATATATACACTTTTTTCACCCAGACAACTGCTTATAATTTTAGTCAAGGTATTTTGCACCAAGACAGTCATAATGTAGTTTTTCATGACCATTTTCACTGTTTCTATGAATTTAAAGTCACCATGAAATCAAAAGGGACAATTGCAGTATTTCCTGTATTACAAATAATTTTTCAATGCACATTTTTTTTAAATGAATCTGCCCTCATAATCTTTAATCAAAATAACTCCTGCTCCCTCTTGCACTGTCGTCTTTTCTCTTCTCTGATGACGTGTTTAATGACGTGAGGGCAGGAAACCTGTCAATCACGTGAGATGCACCAATAGCAAACCACAACCATCCACTCAATTTCCCATGGACAAAATCAAGTCCCGCCCCACATTTTTCTTGTTTGAGAAGCTGTTTCAGTTGGATATATGTTTTCAGTCATGTGACTGCCACGGAGACCTGGGAAGAAGAAAATCAAAAACGTGAACAAAATGCAAGTTTTGGGCACTTTGTTCCACATACAGCACCTACTGTGGTATTACAGCTACTAAAAACAGCGGGACATTCTAAAATGCTAAATATGACAAACACTTAATGTCCCTTAATATGCTAACACACTGATATTAAAAGATCAAATTCAGTATAAACCTTACTGGAGATGCATAATAATATACAGGTGAGCAGATGAGCCCAAAATATGAATGAAACACGCTAAATTGTTAAAGGGTTAGTTCTCCCAAAAATGAAAATTATCCCATGATTTGCTCACCCTCAAGCCATCCTAGGTGTATATGACTATCTTCTATTTAAAAATATCCTGGCTCCTCCAAGCTTTATAATAGTAGTGAATCGCTCATGATTTTGAAGCCAAAAAAAATGCATCCACCCGTCATAAAAGTAATCCACACGGCTCCAGGGGTTAATAAAGGCCTTCTGAAGCAAACTAATGCTAACCAGATATAACTCCGATTGTGTTCGTCTAAAAGAAGATAGTCATATACACCTAGGATGGCTTTAGGGTGAGTAAATCATGGTATAATTTTCACTTTTGCATGAACTATCCCTTTAAAGGGTTAGTTCATCCCATCGTTCATCTTCAGAACACAAATTAAGATATTTTTGATAAAATCCGATGGCTCAGTGAGGCCTCCATTGACAGTAAGTTAATTTACACTTTCAAATGCCCAGAAAGCTACTACAGACATAATTAAAACAGTTCATGTGACTACAGTGCTTAAAACTTCATGTTATGAAGCGACAAAAAACCAAAATAACGACTTTATTCAACAATATCTAGAGATGAGCAATTTCAAAACACTGCTTCATGAAGCTTTACAAAACTTTTGTTTCAAATCGGTGGTTTGGAGTGTGAAAATCACGTGATTTCAGTAAACAAGGCTTTGTTATGTCATAAGTGTTTCGAAATTTCAATGGTTCACCACTGGGGGGCGTAACTTTGGCAGTTTGATAAGCGCTCCGAACCACTGATTCAAAACAAAAGATTCATAAAGCTCATGAAGCAGTGTTTTGAAATCGCCCATCACTAGATATTGTTGAATAAAGTCGTTATTTAGTTTATTTGGTGCACAAAAAATATTCTTGTCGCTTCATAACATTAAGATTGAACCGCTGTAGTCACATGAACTGTTTTAAATACGTCTTCAGTAGCTTTCTGGGCATTTGAAAGTGTTAATTATCTTGCTGTCAATGCAGGCCTCGCTGAGCCATCGGATTTTATCAAAAATATCTTAATTTGTGTTCTGAAGATGAACGAAGGTCTTACGGGTGTGGAACGACATGTGGGTGAATAATTAATGACAGAATTTTCTTTTTGGGTAAACTAACTCTTTAAGCTTTTCTTTATAATGGTGCTTAATGAGAAACTGTGTTGCGTTTATATTCTGGGTTCATCTGCTTGCCTGTACATAGTATGCTTCATCAATAAGCTGTATATTGAATTTGGTCTTTTATTATCACTGTCTTACGACATTATTACATTAGCACAAACATGGTAAAAATGACTGGCGGGCAGTGGAGGAAAGCCTTGTTTTGCCCTCCAGGTGGGCGTTCCTGTAAGGGTGTGGCGTCACGTGAAAACTATACACTATAAAAAAATGCTGGGTTGTTTCAACCCAAATTTGGGTCAAATATGGACAAACCCAACCATTAGGTTAAAAATTTAATTTAACCCAATGGTTGGGTTTGCCCATATTTGACCCAAATTTGGGTTGAAACAACCCAGCATTTTTTATAGTGTATGAACTGGGAACAAAAGACTCATAACATCTGTTTCATGCTTCGCTGGAAACATCACAGAAGACAAAATCAGATAATGGTACAATTTTTTTTTTTATTTCCTGCTTGTCAAAATGGACAGAAATAAAAGAAAGGACATTCTTTAAAATGGATCACTGAGCAGCAGTCATCAGAGATGCTCAGTTCCATGAGGAGCACCCATTTCAAGTTCAATGAAAACAAATGTACAACTCAGTCCTGAGTCAGAACACGCTTCTTTTCTCCATATGTCTGTTTTATTTTTCTATGGACAGTTACAAGAAAGGAAAACACTCACGCATCATCCTCTCGCACAAGACTATTTTTTTAACTGTGTGTTTGTGGGGGAATTAAAAAAAAACTGCAAGCGAAAATCACAGCACGACAATATACAGGTAGAGAAGACCCTGTGAAATCAGCGAGACAGATTAAAGACAAATAGAGCACAGATCTCAACCGAAGCAGGACTGAGGACACAGTGGTCCGCGCTGAAATGTAGTTGCTCACCATTTTAACAATCTGGCTAAGCCTTGTGAACCCATTAACCCTCCACATAATGCCACTCATTACTAAGAATACAAGCACATCATTATGACCATTCCGCCCCTCGTCAATAAAGGCCTGTGAACTAACAAAATATCTTCATACAAACCAACCACAGCCCCTCTTTTTAAACTTTGGGGGGCATGAGAAACAATCGTTTGTAGTTCTAGAAAACACTACAGCACATGAAGGTTAGTTTCTAACCAAAAATCTCACCAAGGCAGACAAATCAATATATATTTTTCCCTCTTAATACTGTTTAAAATGTGAATTGAGTCTGCAAACATTATAAAAAGGTTTTCAAAACACTCCTAGCAGCCCTTCAATCTGCCATTGGTCACACAAACAGACAGCTCCGCCTCCAAACTCGTGCTATTGGCTGAGCCAGTGTTGCTATGCCGGGCCGCTCAAACAAATAATGTTTTGAAAACACCACAAAGCCACAGTGTTTTGGCTTCAGGAACTGAGAGGGAAGAATCAACACATTTTATGTGTAATTATTGTGTGTTATCGATATCAGAACATGCAAAATGTGTCTATAATTTTGTCTCTGGTGTGTAATTGCTTCAATTAAAACGTTCTAATAGTGCCCTCATCCAAAAAATCACACAGACTGTGCAAAATAGTCATAAAAAAGAACAACAAGGGGGTTGGCTGAACAGAGAAGTTGATATATCAAAATGTGAAATCAATACTATTTCTACTGAAGACTAAACATTTCTACAGCTCTTTTAAAAAGAATTGAAAAGATTTACATATATGGCGTCAGAGTTACCAGTGGTGTAGTGCTCATTAAAACCATAAATTGGAAAATTATACAAAAATAGAAATAACCCAATAACATGGATTAATATTTCACTGACAGCGTAGAAAAGGCTGTTTTCACATTTTGATGAATTACAGCACATAAAACATTTCACTTGAGTCTATAACATGGACCGATTCTGGAAAGACAGAGCACTTATCTATTTACAGCAAACGTCTCGCAACTTAAAGCTCAAGGACTCGGTGTAGAGAAAATGGCAGGCAGTCTTTTCAGTTAGGCCACGGATAAGAGGGGACTTTGGGTTTAAAACAGTCACCTCAGCACAATCGCACACACGCACACATGCTGCCGTCCCCATAACACTCCTCTGGATTTAGCTTGACATTTTTTCTTCTTTTAAGCAGGCTGCAGTAGCAAGTCTCAGAACACAAAGCAGACTTACAGATAGTAAAGAGCTCATTCTACAAAAGAGGCGCACAATTTTCTTGTCACAAAAAAGGAAAAATGCCCCTCCAAAGAGACTGGGGGGGGGGGGGAAGAAGTCTCCAAAGCTGGTCTTCAGTTTGTCCAGGAAATCAAAATGGAGAATTTGCGGTGGCACCTGAAAACGTCAGAATTTCACAAACTCCTCCCCTTTTTTAAAACACCCCGCCCACTGTAGCATTCTGTCGTTTACAGTTTTAAAAGTTCCACAAGAGTTTTAAAGCGCACATACATACCGACGCAACTTCCCCAGAGAGGGTCACAAACACAAAAACATTATTGCAGAATAAGTGTGCTTTCTTCGTTTTTTGTCCTTAAATTATTTAAAAACGATACTATTACAACATGCAAGCAAGTCATCGTTAAAAAAAGAGAACAATCGAACGTTTAACGCCCTGTTTTTAAAACAAGGACAGACGTTGCCCGATAAATATACACTCTTATAAACGCACCCTGGCTGAGAGGGAATTTTATGTTGGCTTGTTCAGAACAGGAAGAGGAGGTGGGGATCGTGTTGGAAGTACGGTAATTAATCAGCTGATTTTTGAAATCTACGTTTCTTTCTTTTCTTTTTTTTCACACAGAGTAAGTTTGACTCTGGCTGATAGACATGCACCTCGGACCTTCTTAATAAAGGGATCTATCTATGCATGAAAATTGTTTGCAGCATTACGACTTTCCTATTGGGCAAAAAGTATCTGACTTGATATTCCAGAATTTTCCAGATTCAATACAAGTTGAGCTAAATCAGCAGCATTTGTGGTATCATGTTGATTACCAAAAAAAAAAAAAAATCTATTTGACACTTGAAAAACAAAAATTGCGGTAATGGTGCGGCACATAGAATGGAAGTGAATTGAGACAATTTTTGGAGGATTTAAAATGCGAATTTTATAATTTTATAAAAGCACTTACTTTAACTTTCTGTAAAAGCTTTTATGGTTGTTTTATGGTTTTATGCATAACATTGTCAGGGCAACAAAGTTACTAAATTGGACAACTTTACACAGAAAAGGTCAGTAAGTGATTTTTTTTTTCACACTAAAATCATGTTAAAGGGATAGTTCGCCAAAAAAAAAAGAAAATTTTGTTAATTACTCACCCTCATGTTGTTTCAAACCCGTAAGACTTTCATTCATTTTCAGAACAGAGATGAAGATCTTTTTGATGAAATCTGAGAGATTTCTGTTCCTCTATAGACAATCCATGCAACTATGACACTTCAAAAAGTTCATGAAGAGATCGTAAAACTAATCCATATGAATTGAGCAGTTTAGTCCAAATTTTCTGAAGAGACACAATCGCTTTGTATGATGAACAGATTGAATTTAGGATTTTATTCACATATAATCAGCAAACATAAACAGAAGCTCAGCTGAACCTGCTTGAACAAACCTCTTGCGGAAGCTCAAACGTGCTGCGAAACACGAAAATGAACCACATTGGTTCTCACATGTCAAGCAAGCATGTTTGAGCTTCTGTTTACCACAACTGATGTCTGAGTTGATGAGTGTTTATATGTGAATAAAAGCCTAAATCAATCTGTTCATCATAAAAAGAGATTGAGTCTCTTTAGAAAATTTGGACTAAACCTCTCAATTAACATGAAGGGCTTTCGCACCGAATAGTTCTAGTTATAGGAACTAACCACTAGGATAGTTCCCCGAGAACTAATTTCTCCCCCGGGTCATTTTCCTGGCTGCATTCGCACCGGGAATAGGAACTCTGAAGCGGCCGACAGTGGCGTCTTTAAGGGCAACATTTACGAACGCTAAAAACCGGTGGATGGAGGATGCCGTGATTGGAGCTGTGTTTGTTGTGTGTCGTGGGTTTCGTGATAACGGAAATGGAATGTAAACGCATAATTTACGCGACTGAAAGAGCAAAAAGTGGGGCTAGGAGACAAAATTTTTAAAAAAATGGCGGGTGCTGGTGTTTGACCAATCAATGTACACTCACGTCACTGACAGTTCCTATAGAGCTGGTTTAGACACTACTCTGAAGTAGGAGCTAATTTCGTTCCACTAAAAGGAGTTCCTAGAACTAAAATCGTTCCTAGTTCCTGTGGTGCGAACACGGCAAAATCCGGGTACTTTAGCCAATTGTTCTAGGAACTATGAAAGGTTCCTCTGGTGAGAAAGCCCCTATGGATTAGTTTTACAATCTCTTTATGAACTTTTTGAAGCATCAAAGTGATGACAGAATTTTAATTTTGGGTGAACTATCCCTTTAACACTCATACTGTTTTATATACTTTTGAAATAATGAGTATTTTTGTGTTTTTGCGGATTGGCACCATTCATTTCCATTGTATGTGCCTCACTGTAGAGGTTTTTGGGGATGGATTTTTCAATCCAGCTCCTGCGAAAAAAAAAAAAGTTAATTTAGAAGTTAAAAAAGTTAGTTATTTTGTCCTTCTCACGGCAGCAACTTTCAAGTTTTGTCCTGCTCCCGTCGCAATAGCCCACAGGAGGAGGTCCAGACAGATTTTTCAGTCTCAGTCTGGTGTCATAGGCAATTTTTCCAATTCCCACCAATTCTCTGCTTCAGATCTCATGTGCAAGTGTTATGTTGGCATATGTCACAGCAGGCAAAAAGGAATTTGCTGTACGTTGTCGCATACAAATCGAAAAACACTAAGAATATCCAACTCTGCATCTGTAAATTGTTTATTTCACAATAAAATATCAAATACATGTGAGTAACTATTACTTTTAGATACTACATTTTGCGGTAGTATCTTTGCGTTGGGTCCCGTGGATTGACCTCTACCTCACTGTAACCCAGATTTTTGGGCATTTTTTTTTTTTTTCTTTAAGGAAAAGTGTGGTTATCAACATTATTCTACAAGTGCTCACATTGAACCTGGAATATTCCTTTTAACACAGACTATGTTCATGATATATCACTTTTTTTTTTTTTTAAAAATCGAGTGTAATGTGTTGCAAGAACCAAAAGTTGTATCCTCAAGGGATATTAATTATTGAAGAATTCATTCATCTCTACAACAGAAGTCTAATTACAGCTAGAATAAGGCCAAATTTAATGACTAAACATGATCTCATTACGTGCTGGTGTCTGCTCCTGAAGAATATACCGCGAAAAAAATCAATGGCACGTTGATACCATCTCTCACCAGAGCTAAACAAACCAAAAGCTGCTGTGAGATCAAGTGGCACTCGTCTCATCTGCAGTTGGTGCGTCTTCTAATGATGTCACAGAGACTCCTCCCACTGAAACGCCCCCCTCAGATTCGTGCAAAATGTCTCCTCAGCGACAAACCGTTTGGCACTACTTGTCTAGCCACCGTAAGATGGAGTCAGACAAGAAGAAGACCTCTCTGATCATTGAAGGAAAGAACTCTTTGGAGGGACTGACGAGGAAAGGTCTGCTTGAGTCCCAACTGACTTACAAAAATGTTAGTCGCACCCTACGTTTTCCTTGCAGTCACCACACAGGCAATGGGCAGATGAAACATGTTCTCTTCTGGTGGATGTTGGGGGAGTCTCTTTGGATCTGTGATGATGGGATAGAGTAGGATGAGACTGCTAGGGTGAAGTAGGGCACGGAGATTAGGTTAGTGTGATGTAGGCGGACGCTTTTTCCTTTAGCTGGCGCAGACACAGATGGCAACTCCAGCTCCCTGCAAAGAAAGAGACACAAATGTTGTATAAAACTGAAGCGTGGAATATTTGGCCAAAGTTAGAAATAGCACTTTTAAGTAGCAGGTCTTGTACACTGCAAAAATGCACTGTTTATCAGTATTTTTTTATAGATGTATTTTTTCAGAGAATATATCGTCGCTCTCAGGCAGAAGCCTTATATCTCCGTATTTCATCATTTGAATTTTTTTCATAAATCATTACTATTGGTCCCTTTACTTCTGTCAGTGGGTTTTGTAAATATTTAACCAAATAAAAGTATTTTGTGACTAAACCTCGTAATTTCATTGGATCCTCAAACACTCAGTCAAACCTCATAACTCTGCACTGTCTCTATCGTGAATGAAGTGCCACACATATTTTGGACCATTTCTGCTTGTTTGCAAGGGTAAATAAAGAACTGGTTCTTTGAATAAGTACACCATTTTCTTTACTCAGGAAACACTATATATACTGAAGGATCTAAATGTTTTCAATAACACCCCGATAGTTCACCCAAAAATGAAAATTATCCCATGATTTATTCACCCTCAAGCCATCCTAGGTGTATATCACATTCTTCTTTCAGACAAACACAATCAGAGTTATATTATAAAATATCCGGGCTGTTCCAAGCTTTATAATGGTAGTGAATGGGGCCTGAGATTTTGAAGCCCAAAAAAGTGCATCCACCCGTCATAAAAATAATCCATATGGCTCCAGGGGGTTAATAAAGGCCTTCTGAAGCGAAGCAATGGGTTTTTGTAAGAAAAGTATCCATATTTAAATCTTTATAAACTAAAATAGCTTCCGGAAGACGGCCTCGCAAATCGACTTACACCAAATGAGTGACTTCTGACCCGACACTTGACGCAATGATGAACGCGGAAGAGCAGAGGATAGAGCAAAACAAAACAAAACACTGGTCACGAATTAGAAGTCTAAAATGAGAATTTTTAAAGAGAAATGTCAGAGGATTTCAATATAAGAGAAGAGAAGCTTGAGTTTGTTGCCTAGCCCTATTTGTTTAAACCACGAGAGGCGTCCAAGCTTATGATACTCCTACATCCTGCGTCATACATTGATTCATAAGTTACTTTTTTAAGTCGATTTGTGTAGGCCACCTGACAGAAACTAGTTATTTTAGTTTATAAAGTTTTAAATATGGATATTTTTCTTACAAAAACCAATTGCTTTGCTTCAGAAGGCCTTTATTAACCCCCTAGAGCCGTATGGATTACTTTTATGATGGATGGTTGCACTTTTTTGGGCTTCAAAATGTCGGACCCCATTCACCATCATTATAAAGCTTGGAAAAGCCAGGATATTTTTTAATATAACTCTGATTGTGTTTGACTGAAAGAAGATCATATACACCTAGGATGGCTTGAGAGAGAGTAAAATATGGGATAATTTTCATTTTTGGGTGAACTAT
The DNA here is from genome assembly GCF_018812025.1 of Megalobrama amblycephala. NCBI lineage: Eukaryota > Metazoa > Chordata > Actinopteri > Cypriniformes > Xenocyprididae > Megalobrama > Megalobrama amblycephala. The sequence continues at coordinate 34,077,512 of NC_063059.1, read as the reverse complement.
CCCTTTAAGGGATAGTTTAAGGATGTTTAGATTTTTACTCAACACAAATACAAAAATACTGATTAAGAATACGATTTTTTTGTTTGTTTGTTTGTTTGTTTGTTTTCAGTGCACTTAAAACACCTAAATGAAAAACACATAGTACATACCCTCCGGAGGCTCCGACATAGGGGGGCTTAGACAATACATATGATACCCTCTGTCACAATCATCACAGAATAAAAGCTGATCCTGTAAAAATAATGCAAGTTGATCCTTGTATGCACATGTCCCCAAACACCAGTGCTGGGGGCTTGGATTAAACAGTTCGCAAACACAACAAAGATTGCACTGGAAAAGAAAGTTGCTTCGTTCAGTTGACTTACATCGTTCTCCGATGTACCACACAGGCTGCATGATTTGCACTCGATGCACTGCCAGCGGTAGGTCCTCACTGCCGCCGTCATGTTGACGGTGAACTGCAGGCACGACGGATGACCTGCAAGAACAGAAAAGAAGGTAATATGTTGAGAAAATTAATAAATCCCATTTCCGAGCTGAGCTTACACGGGTTAGGTCGCACCTGATCGGCCGCAGTCCGCACAGGAAATTAGATCTTCAGGACAGCCTGTTTTCTTAGAGCCTCCTAGACAGAAGTCACAGTAGCCGTTCGGGATGACAGAACCATCAGCTGCTTTTTTGGCTGCAAAGAGAAGAGAAAAGCGCAAACATTTAAGTGAAAAGAAATAAATTACGAAATATGTTATTATTAATTACTGCATTAGGTATCATGGACTTTTTATTAGGTATCATGAATTTTTACAGCATTTATTAATCTAGGTTATATACAATTGTTCATCTTTATTTCATGTTTGTTTAAAATACAAATAACTAGTGGTGCAACGGATCACTAAACTCACGGTTCGGGTCATATTACAGTTTTTGAGTCATGGATCGGATCATTTTTCAGATTGGCAAAAAAAGAAATTGGGGGGTTAATGTTACTGTGCTTTACATTTATTACTTAAAACCCACTTTAAGTACTTCAATACCCAAGCAAAAATTTAGCTTTTAATAATTATATAAGAACACATACACAAATTACAACCATAGATAAATACAACATAACAAAGTTACATATAAAGTAAGGTCTATCATAGTATTCAGGTACAGAAATGTAATCATTAAATGTAAAATAACACAATAGTGTAGAAATTAAATATACATTAATTAATCTTTGTTAAAGCTGTGTTTTGTTGTTTGATTTACATGAATAACTTAGCAACAGGTATATATAGATTGCTGTTACTTTAAGACTGAATGATACACATCTGATTTATTTCTCAACTGTTTACGTTCACATAAGACATAACCGACTGTTTTTACGAGAATACTTGCCGATGTAACCCCTCCTGTTCGAACCACCTGCTCTAAGTGAGACTCGAATCGCTGGCATGGGAGTCGGGCACTCTAACAACTCACCCCCCTAAACCTCACTCCCATCCGGGTCACGGCACCAATGTAACCCCTACTGTTTGAACTGCCTGCTCTAAGCGGGACTCGAACACCGGCATAGGAGTCGGGCACTCTAACAAGGAGGCTAAAGAATGCAGCCTCTAGCATCAGTCGTGCTTCTTCTCAAGCGCCTCTTGAGATCATGGGAGTGAGGTTTACACGCACAGCTCTTACCGGCCTACGTCCGATACACTCACCACCCTAAACCTCACTCCCAGCCAGGTCATGGCACCAATGTAACCCCTTCTGTTTGAACTGCTTGCTCTAAATGGGACTCGAACCCGGGTACGTCGGCATGGGAGTCAGGCACTCTAACAAGGAGGCTAAAGACCGCAGCCTCTAGCATCAGTCGTGCTTCTTCTCAAGCGCCTCTTGAGATTAGGGGAGTGAGGTTTATACGCACAGCACTTACCGGCCTACGTCTAATACACTCACCCCCCTAAACATCACTCCCATCCGGGTCACGGCACCAATGTAACCCTTCGTGTTCGAACCGTCTGCTCTAAGCGGGACTCGAACACGCGTACGTCGGCATGGGAGTCAGGCACTCTAACAAGGAGGCTAAAGACCACAGCCTCTAGCATCAGTCTTACCGGCCTACATCCATTACACTCACCCCCCTAAACATCACTCCCATCCGGGTCACGGCACCAATGTAACCCTTCCTGTTCGAACCGTCTGCTCTAAGCGGGACTCGAACCCGGGTACGTCGGCATGGGAGTCAGGCGCTCTAACAAGGAGGCTAAAGACCACAGCCTCTAGCATCAGTCGTGCTTCTTCTCAAGCGCCTCTTGAGATTAGGGGAGTGAGGTTTACACGCACAGCACTTACCGGCCTACGTCTAATACACTCACCCCCTAAACATCACTCCCATCCGGGTCACGGCACCAATGTAACCCTTCGTGTTCGAACCGTCTGCTCTAAGCGGGACTCGAACACGGGTACGTCGGCATGGGAGTCAGGCGCTCTAACAAGGAGGCTAAAGACCACAGCCTCTAGCATCAGTCTTACTGGCCTACATCCGTTACACTCACCCCCCTAAACATCACTCCCATCCGGGTCACTTCACCAATGTAACCCTTCCTGTTCGAACCGTCTGCTCTAAGCGGGACTCGAACCCGGGTACGTCGGCATGGGAGTCAGGCGCTCTAACAAGGAGGCTAAAGACCACAGCCTCTAGCATCAGTCTTACCGGCCTACATCCGTTACACTCACCCCCCTAAACCTCACTCCCATCCAGGTTACGGCACCAATGTAACCCCTACTGTTTGAACTGCCTGCTTTAAGTGGGACTCAAACACGGTTCCATTGGCATGGGAGTCGGGAGCTCCAGCATCAACCGCGCTTCTTCTCAAGCTCCTCTTGAGATCAGAGGAGTGAGGTTTACACACAGTGCTCTTACCGGCCTATGTCCGTTACACCGAGACAGGTATTTTAACAAAATTTTGTGTGTATGTGTCTGTTCAAGCCAGGGATGTATCCACGATAGTTGTTAGGATGACAAAATTTTAAAAGTTACATTTTTAGTCTAGCAGTCTAACAGTGCTCATCAATATCAAAATGATTTAGATGGCCAATCAAAACAAAGTGGGTGGAGTTTACTGTTCACAGAAGCAGAGCGTGAATTCCAGTGCAAAGCTTCAATTTAACGTTAAATGAGAATCAGGTAAGATGTAAATAGCAAATATCGTTTGTTAAAAGACCGAAATGTTAAAAGACCTACAGTAACATCCAATGATGCAAACTACTTGACTTTTTTCTCAAATATGGCCATTTTGAATTGAAAATATGCATTTAGACTACGTGATTCATGTAATTAACTGATTTCGACATATTAGGCATACGAATAAAAGTACATGTTTGCAAATTTTAATGCAAATTAATGCAAATATTATTTGCATATAGTTAAAAATGGTTTATTAAAAATTATTATTTCCCAACTAAAATTAGACCTAGAATTTGCTTTATTTATAAAAAAGAGAGAGAAAATTGGTCCCCCCCAATATTCAAGAGATGGTTACAGCCTTGTTTCAAGCGCAAAGTGACGCGAAAGAGGAAGCAATTTAGTGAATGAGTTCTATTTCGCCTCTTCTTTCGCTCAAATGGTTTAAAATCGCTTGAATGTGTAAACTGTCAAGAAGAAAACACGTGCAAATGATAAACCTTCACTCTATGATTGTTAAACTTATTGGACCGTGGGGCCTGGTCCGTACGGATCAACTGAGATCCGTTGCACCCCTACAAATAACTAATGTTAATTTATACAACTTGAAATGCGCGGATGGCCGAAGTATACTTTGGGCATGAGCTGTTGCCGCCCCAAGTCACTGTGATATTCTGTTTCCGCTCATATGAAGCCTGTGATTGTGTAGTGTGTTTTCTGTCCATATGTTTCCTTTCACAGTGGTATATGGGCCTGCTGAAGCCTGCAGTCTGAGCGGAGGGAGGGGGACACGCTCTCCACTGGGAGAACTGGAGGTCTGTTAAATATTGTCACAGGAAGAGAGGAAACTGCTGCAGAGAGAAACAAATACACAGCAGGAGACTGGTGTATATAATTAACAAGGAAGACAAGGACGTCTCTGTGTAGCTCTCAGATCAGTGTGAATTCATGGCTGAACAGGTCTGTCTTTCAGTGGGTTGAATTAAATGCAGCACAGTGTGACTAGTGATGGGTTGAGTGGAAATAAGCATATGTGCTACTGTAAAACACACACACACACACAGTGATGATGAGCAGGGTGTGCTGCACTGTGGGGTGATTTGGAGAGATCTGGCCCTCTCCAGCGAGGTCATTAATCCACTCCATCCTCCAGAGATCCTATCAGTGGGGGAGGGAGCATGAGAGAGTGGGGGGAATCTGTGCTGTTTTATTCCCTAATCTCCAGAGAGAAGAGCGAGAGAGAGAGAGAATGGACCAGGATAAGATAAGAGACAGAGGAAGTATTAAAAAACCCAGTGCAGATGAAAAAGTGGTCGCTGTCCAGACCTTGCATGAAAACATACACAAATAACTCCACAGAGCACACATTACACATGCAAAGTTGATCGTGGAAGACAAAACAACCTGGCAAGAACTGGACTGAAGCGGTTTCTCGCATTTTGACACACTGTAGACCTTGTAGTCTGTAAAGAGGCTGCATTGTGTTGGTTGCAGCTGCAGCGGTGGATATCAGCAGCATTAGAGGCAGTGCTGAACTTTCAGAGCGATGAGCACACAGTGTGCTCTGGAGCTGTCCGTGGTGCTTACAGTGAAACACATTTCAGGACAGAAACAAATTTCTCTGCACTGTTTTGAATGATGTGAAAAAGAAACTGGAGGTACTGAGACCATCTGCAGTCCTCTATTTCACTATTATGAAGTTAAAATAGTATCAAATTCAAAAAAGCTTAGTAATGGACAGGGCAACACACAATTATGCAAACAAATACATACAATCAAAAAATACAAAAAATTGTATTTTCAAAAAATCAAAAATCAAAAAATAATTTTATCTGTAGTTTCTAATTTTACAATGAAATCCAGACTTGATTGCATTTGTACGTGTGAATGCAAAATAATAATAATAATAATAATAATAATAATAATAATATATAATATATATACAGCTCTGAAAAAAATTAAGAGACCACTCCAAGTTCAGAAATCAATGTTAAGTGGTCTCTTATATATATATATATATATATATATATATATATATATATTTTTTTTTTTTTTTTTTACAGACATCCTCAAAAATCTTGTTTTAAATTTACTTTTAAGCATTAGAATCTTGGAAGCATTCCACTTAAATGAATAATTAAATTAATTTGGCCCAATAATAATAATTATTATTATTATTGTTGTTGTTATTTCTAAAACATATGGACACGTGGTTTGTTTTAATTGTTTATTTGTGACTAATATAATAATAATAATGATAATAACAATTATTTATTATCTCATTAAACTGATTATTTAATGAAAATATATCCTAAATTAATAATACATATCCCATTAAAAATACTAAATAAATAGATTATAATAATAATAATAATCCATCCATCCATTCTACAAACAACTTTTCCTCTTTAGGGTCCCAGTAATAATAATAATAATAATAATAATAATAATTTGTTATTTCTCAATAAAATAATTGTTTATTGAAAATGCATCCTAAATGAATAATACATATCCCATTAAAAAATGCTAAATAAATAAATTATAATAATAATCCATCTATCCATCCATTCTCCAAACCACTTTTCCTTTTTAGGGTCCCAGCAATAGTAATAATAATAATAATAATAATAACTATTATTATTATTATTATTATTTCTAAAACATACAGACAAGTGGATACTATTTATTTTAATTGTTTATTTATGGACAATTTAATAATAATAATAATTTGTTATATCTCAATAAACTAATTGTTTAATGAAAATACATCCTAAATTAATAATATATGTCCCAGTAGAAATACTAAATAAATTAATTATAATAATAATCCATCTATCTATCCATTCTCAAAACAAATAACTATTATTATTATTGTTATTATTATTATTTGTTATATCTGAATTAATTGTTCAATGAAAATATATCATAAATGAATAATACATATTCCGTTAAAAAAATATCCTGGCAAGACATGAAAATTCCTTGTATTTTTGGATCATTCAAATTTATATTTGCAACCAGTTCTTCTAAATGTCTGAAAAAGCGCCTGCCTCATGAATAATTCTGAGAGATGCTGCTAATATACATGTGTTCAAAAGTGTAATTCTAACAAATCTGTGATACATGAACATACCGTTTTATGATGAAATAAACAAAATACAGTATATTTCTTTACAGCTGCTATTTCCCTGTGAACTGATCTGAAATATTTGTACCCCGACTCCCAGAAATTGAGTCTACACTACAGCCAATCAGATTGGAGCATTGTGTTTTTGACACGACCAGATGGTCAGTCGATGGTTCATTGGCCTGAAACTGAGACAAGCATACAACAAGCAGCCAGTTCACACTCTTGCCATGCAACTCAGTTTAATAATCAGTGTGTAAAAAATAAAAATAGTAAAAGCTAGTTAAATAAAGAACAAAAGGGTCGGAATGTAAGTTATGAGAATAATTATACTGACAGCTGGACAGTTCGCCGAAAATAAGGAACCACAGAGCTCTACTGTATTCAAAGTTTCACATTCACACGGCATAATTAGAACATGGAAACTGTTGAAGGAGTGAACTGCACTCCAGAAAACAGTGCTACAATCTGCCTTACACAAATATTGCCTGCAGGATGTGACATGAGTGTGAATAAATTACTGAATTTTCATTTTTGGGTTTAAGAATGCAGAATGCCCTTATTAATTTTACAAAATGTAATATTGAAAAATAGATAGGGAGAGAAAATAAGAAGGATGAACTTGACAGTACAGCAGCAAAGATTCTCCTATGAAAAGTTATAGAAAACATGCAAGTTTATGGACTAATGCATTCTGTTTTCCAACAGTTCTTATATAAAAATGAGAAGTTGTGAAAGAAATCTATTCTTTTGTCCCTCTGTCTTTTATGCCTCTCTCAAAGACGCGATGTGCTCAAGTCCCTGTGGAGCTCATGCATATGTACGCACTCAACACGCTTTCCTGCTGTCTCACGTGCATAAAACACAAACAAATGGCATATATGTATAAAATAAAGGCTTAAATATAAGATTTGAAATAGCATAGTGTGAATCAGCAGTTTCTATAGTGAGATTGGGGCTGCCCTGTAGCCTGCCTGACTCAAGCAAAAGCCTATCAATGATTAAAAGCCTGCAGTCGTGTTTAAGGTGTAGTGTTCGGATGTCAGCCACAGGCAATCAATCCTGCTTTCTCGTACATGCGCACACACACATATTCACACACACACATGCACATGCACATGCACACACACACACACACACACACACACACACACACACACACACACACACACACACACACAAAAGATGGTAGGAGAGAGAGAGGCAGACAGATGCTCTATTCCAAAATCTAGTGAGCTGCCTCCATAGCCAGCATGTTAAAGGGATAGTTCACCCAAAAATGAAAATTTTGACATCATTTACTCACCCTCATGTTGTTCCAAACGTGTATTAATTTCTTAGATATTTTTTGACAAAAGAAGATATTTTGGTAACCAGAATGATATTTGGTATGATATTTCGGTAAGAAATTATATGATATTTTGGTAAGAATGTTGATAACCAGACACTTGACAGTAGCCAGCGTATTTTTTTCCTACTATGGAAGTCAATGGCTGCCATTAACTGTTTGATTTCTAACATTCTTTAAAATATCTTCTTTTGTGTTCATCAGAAGTAAGAATCTCATTCAGGTTCTGGACCAACTTAATGATGAGTAAATGATGACAGAATTTTCATTTTTGTGTGAACTATCCCTTTAAGGCATCATAAGGCACTCCCCACGCAAAGACTGTTCCAAAAGGTAGGCAACTTAATTATGATGCCTCCTAAGATAGGCCTACCTCATTTCACATGTATCCTTGGTGGAAAAGGAAATCCCAGAATGAGAGGAGCAGGGAATATTTGTATAAGTTCACTTCACTAGACAAAATTCATTCATTTGGAATGTCAAACACAAAGAACACTTGAGTTATATATAATATAATATAATATAATATACAGGTGCTGGTCATATAATTAGAATATCATCAAAAAGTTGATTTATTTCACTAATTCCATTCAAAAAGTGAAACTTGTATATTATATTCATTCATTACACATAGACTGATATATTTCAAATGTTTATTTCTTTTAAGTTTGATGATTATAACTGACAACTAAGGAAAATTCCAAATTCAGTATCTCAGAAAATTAGAATATTGTGAAAAGGTTCAATATTGAAGACACCTGGTGCCACACTCTAATCAGCTAATTAACTCAAAACACCTGCAAAGGCCTTTAAATGGTCTCTCAGTCTAGTTCTGTAGGCTACACAATCATGGGGAAGACTGCTGACTTGACAGTTGTCCAAAAGACAACCATTGACACCTTGCACAAGGAGGGCAAGACACAAAAGGTCATTGCAGAAGAGGCTGGCTGTTCACAGAGCTCTATGTCCAAGCACATTAATAGAGAGGTGAAGGGAAGGAAAAGATAGAAAAAAGTGTACAAGCAATAGGGATAACCGCACCCTAGAGAGCATTGTGAAACAAAACCCATTCAAAAATGTGGGGGAGATTCACAAAGAGTGGACTGCAGCTGGAGTCAGTGCTTCAAGAACCACTACGCACAGACGTATGCAAGACATGGGTTTCAGCTGTCGCATTCCTTGTGTCAAGCCACTCTTGAACAACAGACAGCGTCAGAAACGTCTAAAGACAAAAAGGACTGGACTGCTGCTGAGTGGTCCAAAGTTATGTTCTCTGATGAAAGTAAATTTTGCATTTCCTTTGGAAATCAGGGTCCCAGAGTCTGGAGGAAGAGAGGAGAGGCACACAATCCACGTTGCTTGAGGTCCAGTGTAAAGTTTCCACAGTCAGTGATGGTTTGGGGTGCCATGTCATCTGCTGGTGTTGGTCCACTGTGTTTTCTGAGGTCCTAGGTCAAAGCAGCCGTATACCAGGAAGTTTTAGAGCACTTCATGCTTCCTGCTGCTGACCAACTTTATGGAGATGCAGATTTCATTTTCCAACAGGACTTGGCACCTGCACACAGTGCCAAAGCTACCAGTACCTGGTTTAAGGACCAAGGTATCCCTGTTCTTAATTGGCCAGCAAACTCGCCTGACCTTAACCCCATAGAAAATCTATGGGGTATTGTGAAGAGGAAGATGCGATATGCCAGACCCAACAATGCAGATGAGCTGAAGGCCACTATCAGAGCAACCTGGGCTCTCATAACACCTGAGCACTGCCACAGACTGATCGACTCCATGCCACGCCGCATTGCTCCAGTAATTCAGGCAAAAGGAGCCCCAACTAAGTATTGAATGCTGTACATGCTCATACTTTTCATGTTCATACTTTTCAGTTGGCCAATATTTCTAAAAATCCTTTCTTTGTATTGGTCTTAAGTAATATTCTAATTTTCTGAGATACTGAATTTGGGATTTTCCTTAGTTGTCAGTTATAATCATCAAAATTAAAAGAAATAAACATTTTGAAATCAGTCTGTGTGTAATGAATGAATATACAAGTTTCACTTTTTGAATGGAATTAGTGAAATAAATCAACTTTATGAGGATATTCTAATTATATGACCAGCACCTGTAATCCTACTGTTGAATGCTCGAATCTGATTCGTTGACCAACGTTCTAAGGTGTGCAACTATTTTCAGGGAAACGGACGGCTAAAGAAGTTCTAGGCAGGTCTTGACTGCATTACAGTTCCATATCAATTCGCTAAATTATTTCAGTTATTTCATTAGGCCTTACAGCCTACAACCGCAAAAGAAACACAACCCACAACGACACCGACCAAGCAAATAAATATAATAAACAATAGGATAAAAACGACAAATTATAGTCATGGTTTTCGCCACAAAAAATGATTTATTATATCCGGAAAGGTCATACTCTCTTTCTCCCACTTTCTCTCTCTCACTCAAACACACACACATACACACACATACACGGACACACACTTGAACAGAAACGTTTTGTCAGTGCTGCTCTGATTGATTAATCTGTAAAATAGTTTAGCAACTTAAAAGCTACATGACTTCTCACCAGCATGGTAATAACTGTGCGGTTCTTGATGTAGATAAACTTACAGTTTCGTTTTTAGTAGAGACGGCTGCCGAACACTGTTATTGAGAGACGCACAAACTCAGGTAGGCTAATTCACACGCTCTCTCTCTCTCTCTCATAACTGCGTCAATAACTGTATTAGTCTGCTATCAATGGCTCAAGTCTCCATTACTAGCTCTAAAATTATGCTTTGGAATTAGCAACGGAGACTTGGGATGAGATGCATAAAAAATTAGTCCCACACACAAGAGTGTTTTAAGGGCAAAAACCTGACAAATGTCTTGAAATGCAACATCTGAACAGTGTCTTAAGGTGTGGTAACCATAGTATAAGTGGAATAATTGACTCCGGGCCATTAAATTATTCGAAAATAATGCATTGAAGGTAAAGGTGCATTACCATTTTTTTTTCATTATTTTCTCATTTCTTACACACACACACACACAAACATATATATATATATATATATATATATATATATATATATATATATATATATATATATATATATATATATATATATATATAGGTGATAAAAATTTGTGATAAATTAGATTCTTAAGAAACTACTGATATTAATAGTCCATTTATAGTTAATTAAATAGTTAAAACAATAGTAAAAACAAGTATTGTTTCATTAGCTTATTCTCATGATTATCATGCTACAGCCAAAACTCTATTGAAGTTGAATCGAGTCTCCCAAGCAGAGTGGCTGCCTATGAAGAGTTTTCCAAATCAGTCACTTTGAGTTTCCATGACAGTTACGATGCTGCTTTCATAGAAGACATCTGTCTATGTAGGCAGCAGACAGTGAGGCAGCACACTAGGTATTGGAACAAAGCCCTATATTAACACAAAAAAGGAAGATGGGAAGAACAGAGAGATGAGTCAAACCAAAAGAAAATCGTAGATAGAGAATTTCAGAGACAGACGCAGGAGTTTCTTTGCCATGCCTTCTTTCCTGCCTTCCTAAATCTTTCCCAATGCAGCGTTTGGCCAATTACGAGGAGAATACAGGCAGAACAGCACACTTCACAGCTTTCAAGTGTGTCTGCGGCCCCACGGGAATCGAAAAAGAGAGGTAGGAAGAGGAATCCTCAAATACTTCCCTCCCTTATTATTTCTCACTCTCTCCGCACCCCAATTCTTCTCCAAATGATCCTATAGTGACATGATTCTATTTTAGCAAGATCACACATCTCTAATTAGGACACAATTGGCATGGAAAGAAAGCAGTTCAAGTAACAGCACCGCAGGAAGGACTCACAAGCACCGGTTGGCATGAACCTTGCCATGATCACACATCCCAAAAAGTCCTCATGAGGCCATCAAAAATCATGCAGAAGCACTAGGGGTGTAATGGTACATGTATTCGTCCATGCAATCAGACAACGGAAACAGTCAGTCACGGGCGATCCACACTCCAATCCACAAGGGGACGCGTGCGGTAATGCAATGCTGTTTGCTAATCGCCACAACAAGAAAAAGAGCAGAAGAAGAACAGCGCATATGCAAATGACTTGAGCGCTTGAAAACGAAGTCCACTAGATAGTGTGTACACGTCGAATGCATCTTTTTTGCGCTCATGGACAAAAGAGAAAACTTTGAAAGGCTCAGAACGCGGAGCAGAGCGGAAACGGAGTGGAACGTGGAAAATTAAGTATATGAGGGTTATTGGCTTTTTATTAGTACCTTATTCTGCATGACCTTATTGTACATCCCTTAATCCTACCCAATACCTAAACTTAACAACTCACTTATTAACTATTAATAAGCAGTAATTAGAAGTTTATTGAAGCAAAAGTCATAGTTAATAGATCTAATCTAAAGTGTGAACATTTTTCCCATCGTACCGAACCGTGGCCAAAACTGAGGTATGTACCAAAACGTGACTTCTGTGTACCGTTACACCTCTAAGAAGCACACTATAAAATATGCTGGGTTGTTTCAACCCATGTTTGGGTCAAATATGGACAACGGTTGGGTTTGTCCGTATTTGACCCAAACATGGGTTGAAACAACCCATTAGAGTGCATTTTAGCAGCAACTCTCACACAAAGACAATTCCACAAGCCTGGTCTGACGTGTGTCTGATATTTAAAAAAAAAAAAGGCTTAAGGAGAAAGACAGATGCACATTTAGGAAGTCAAGCAGTTATTAATAGCATTTCAGGACCATCATCCTGCACCATTTTTGACTTGTCCCTCATTTGATAAAAAAAAAAATACATATACATATAAATTAAAATGTTATATATTGAATATACTGAATATACCTTGAACATGTGCCCCACACTACAGAAAACCACACAATAGCGTCTCGCAAAACCAAACTAGCTTTAAAATAGAACATTAAGGCACCTCATTAAGTTTTGCTGCAGTGTGGATGGATTTTGCACAAACAAATGACACATTCCACATACAAACCCCCTCCTGAGCTCAGCTTTATTACTGGTACATCTTTGCCTAATCATTTTTTGAGGTTGCCCGCATGCTGCACCCCACTTCTTGACCATGACAAATGGGGCGGACTCCTGCTTTTAATAACCCCCTTCATCATACTACCCCAGACACACACACAAATGTCCATGTACGGTCACAGATAAACAAACTGCATTTGTATTTTTGGGTTAGGAATAAAACCAAACAAGTACCAATGGTAAATTGGATATATACTGGCCAGATCATTTAATCCATTGATATTTGGCAAGTTTGATATTATTGAGATTACCATAGGATGACCCGATTGTCTGAAGTTTGTCAGGTCAAAAATCTACCAACAGTAGTCAGGCAGACAAATGAAAGATAGATAGATAGATAGATAGATAGATAGATAGATAGATAGATAGATAGATAGATAGATAGATAGATAGATAGATAGATAGATAGATAGATAGATAGATAGATAGATAGATAGATAGATAGATAGATAGAAACGAAGAGACAAAGAAAGAAAAAGGGGCTCATTATCAGCAAATTGGGAGCGATACAAACCAATATAAGTATACACATAAGACAAGAAGAAAAGGCCTCAGTAGTTTGACCGTTCAGCAGGCTGAGTTGCGTAACAGACCTTAAACAGAACGACACTGTGAAGGGAGAGGAGGATCAGCTTTTGGTGCATAATAAAACCTGATCTATGGTTGCGGTGCAGTCAGTCTGACATGCACACACCCATACAAACCAAGACTGTGAGATAGACACAGTGACATAGAATTGAACAGTATGATGCAGCAGATACACAAAGAGTATCCTGTATCCCAAAATTAATGCCATTATCATAAAAGGAACAAAAGGAATAAAATAAACACAAAACACACACACGCACTAGCATGATGACTCTTCACACAAGACAGTCACAGTGTGACTTTTCCACTCTCCAACTTTCATTGAAGAGATGGAAAGAGTAAACATTTGAAAATCAATAATTCTATTGCAGAACCCTGGGATTGTGAATCCAGAACAACTTCATGCAATATATAGGCAGATAAAAGCAATTATTTTCACTATCAGCCACTGGCTGATTGTTTAAAAACAGCCAATGATCACAGCTGATTATATCCTTTCAATCAAAAAGAGTCTCTTGTGTTGAATTTAGGGCTGTCTACGGGACAATAATTCATTAACAATTAAAAACTAGATACATTAATGCAAGCTCTATTTGACCCTATAATTCATCTGTAGTTCAAGCCAGGGTTGCTAGGTCCGCATTTTGTCCCTATACCAAACATTATTTGTAGAACCCCTCCCATTTAATAATTGCAAAGAGCTTTGTGCTTTGTTGACTTCTGATAATTCTGTCCATTTTATCATGAAAGTCAAACAATAAATGGCATTTTAACGCTCTTAAAATGTGATGTGACAGATCGCTGTTGAGTCTTAGTTCAAGCGGCAGCGCAGAGCGTGAGTCTTTTCTTCCACTTTACTACAAGTTATAGCACAAAAAAAAAACTTGAATGCACATCAGAGGGTATGTTGAACAGTACAATTTACCGAAATGTATAATTTCTCATGTAGTTGAATGCAATAGTTTGGGCTCTGTTGTTAATTTTAACCTCTAATGTTATAGTAGGCTAATGTACAAAATGAGAGGGTTCCCTGTATAGTTTAAGCATTAATTGAGAGAGATTTTTTCTGTTGATATTGGTATTGGTATCGGCAGACATCATTCTGAATAATCATCTATCGGTATCGGCAGAGGAATTTAGTATATATATATATATATATATATATATATACATAGGCGTAATTTGCGTGTGGGACGGGTGGGACATGTCCCCACCACTTTTTGAAACATCACGCTATCTAATACAAAAGAAACACCTCTAGTTGATTATCAATTTGAGTTAATAATAGGCGATCTGGCGCTGGGATGTGTTGTTTTTGAAATCATGTTGAGTGCTAGTTGTCGCTGTTATCAGAGGCGCAACAGTGTTCTCTTGGCGCTCGTGCACGCTGCACAGTGTTCACACGGACGAGCACTTCAATCTATCGCTTAACTGTTGCAGAGACTCTCTATTCGTTACGTTGAATCACAAAACAAAATACAAATAAACGTGTCCCTGCTTTTGATATACAATCACTGACGAACATCTTTGGTTTTAATGAGAGAAAAAAAAAATCATACATGGTTGGTTGGATTCGAACCCAGAATCTCTTGCATGCTAAACGAAAATATTGCCTCCAGTCCATCAGGACAACCTATTTTTTACAGCGGATCCACGTATTTATTAACTAATATACATACTCTCTTGTATTATAGCAGATGTAAGGAAGAAACTATCATATTAATTTTAATATCATATTATTATTATTATAATAATACAATTACAATACCCCCCCACATACACATTCCTGTCCCACCCACTTTTTAAAACAAAGTTACGCCACTGTATATATATATATATATATATATATATTCTATGTATTCTATGTACACAAAAGGCCTATTTCTCTCAAATACTGTTCACAAATCTGTCTAAATCTGTGTTAGTGAGCACTTCTCCTTTGCCGAGAATCCATCCACCTCACAGGTGTGGTATATCAAGATGCTGATTAGACAGCATGATTACTGCACAGGTGTGCCTTAGGCTGGCGAATATTCGTGTATTTAAATGAGGTTAAACGAGAAAGACGTTATTGTTTTATATTCATCAATATTTTGCAACTATTTCTGAACAAGCTCACAATTAGGCAATATACACAACAAGCTTACATTATATCTTAAGGTTTTCTTTTAGTTCAAAGCATTAAACAATATGTGTAAACAGAAAATATTAAGAACAAAAGCATTTAATCTCAAGCAGCGCGAGCGGGAAAAATACTAATAAAGCAGACAGCGCCAGTTATTGTACAAAACGTACATAATACACTCAAGTCAGTATATGGTTATCGTGTTTATATTGTTTCACATGTTCATGTTGAGAAAAACAATAATATCCACATGCTCGGTGAGAAAATGAGCCGTGCTGACAGAAGTTGCAGAGACACAAAGATAATAATAGCCTATATAACTGTTTGCTAAGCTAAGTTTCTAACAGTAGCACTTTGTTTTCTGTTCGTAAATATGTCTCCCTCCACGAAACTTAAAGGAAACATATGTCTCAACATCATTTTGCTATCACATAAGTTATCATCTTGGCTCACTAGGGGATAACTTACAGCTGCACTTGTCGTGAATGCAATGATGGACAGCTGTCTTTCCTCACTCGATGGGTATTTAGATTTCATGTGCTTTCTCATTATGGTGTTGATATTATGATAACTCGGTTTCATTAATTAATTAAAGTAATTCCATTTTGTAAGATCATTTTCATCTAAGTAATTCCAAACTTTGCGAGGCAGACGACAACATTATGTGACGATCAAATAAAATAAACTTGTTAAACACGCTCCACAGCGCCACCTGGTGCATTTAGTTATAACTGCGAGTTTTAGTGCTTAGGATTTATCACGGATTCACTGCATTTACGGCCAGCAAAGCAACATAGTAAAATTCGAATAGTATTTTTATTTTTGGAATATTAATTACAGAACGAATATTCGACTATTTGTGCACATCCCTACTGAAAACCAGTCAGTATCTGGTGTGACCACCATTTGCCTCATGCAGTGCAACACATCTCCTTCGCATAGAGTTGATCAGGTTGTTGATTGTGGCCTGTGGAATGTTGGTCCACTCCTCTTCAATGGCTGTGCGAAGTTACTGGATATCGGCAGGAACTGGAACATGCGATCCAGATCATCCCAAACATGCTCAATGGGTGACATGTCCGGTGAGTATTCTGGCTATGCAAGAACTGGGATGTTTTCAGCTTCCAGGAATTGTGTACAGATCCTTGCAACATGGGGCCGTGCATTATCATGCTGCAACATGAGGTGATGGTCGTGGATGAATGGCACAACAATGGGCCTCAGGATCTCGTCACGGTATCATCAATAAAATGCACCAGTGTTCGTTGTCCATAACATACGCCTGCCCATACCATAACCCCACCGACACCATGGGCCATTCGATCCACAACGTTGACAGAGGTGCCAGACGCCATTGAATGTGAGCATTTGCCCACTCAAGTCGAGACCCCGATGAGGACGACGGGCATGCAGATGAGCTTCCCTGAGACAGTTTCTGACAGTTTGTGCAGAAATTCTTTGGTTATGCAAACCGATTGTTGCAGCAGCTGTCCGGGTGGCTGGTCTCAGACGATCTTGGAGGTAAAGATGCTGGATGTGGAGGTCCTGGGCTGGTAAGGTTACACGTGGACTGTGGATGTGAGGCCGGTTGGATGTACAGCCAAATTCTCTGAAAAACCTTTGGAGACGGCTTATGGTAGAGAAATTAACATTCAATTCACGGGCAACAGCTCTGGTGGACATTCCTGCAGTCAGCATGCAATTGCACGCTCCCTCAAAACCGGCAACATCTGTGGCATTGTGCTGTGTGATAAAACTGCACATTTTAGAGTGGCCTTTTATTGTGGACAGCCTAAGGCACACCTGTACAATAATCATGCTGTCTAATCAGCATCTTGATATGCCACACCTGTGAGGTGGATGGATTATCTCGGCAAAGGAGAAGTGCTCACTAACACAGATTTAGACAGATTTGTGAACAATATTTGAGAGAAATAGGCCTTTTGTGTACATAGAAAAAGTCTTTGAGTTCAGCTTATGAAAAATGGGGGCAAAAACAAAAGTGTTGCGTTTATAATTTTGTTCAGTGTATATCGGCAGATATCATTCTGAATAATCAGCTATCGGTATCGGCAGAAGAATTTAGTATTGGTGCATCTCTAATATACATACAGTATATTAGTTAGTTATGCACCGATACTAAATATTTCCACCGATACCGATAACTGATTATTCAGAATGATATCTCCAGATATTGATACCGATAGTTTGGGGGTTCTGCCTTTTAGAACTTCTTTTAAATGAATGATAATTTCATTATAATTATTAATTAATCATTATATTTTTTATTATTATATTTTGAAAGAAATACAAATACAAACTTTATTCTCTCCATTTCATCAATCTGTTTCAGATTAAGTGCTATCAGTTACAAACATAAACACATTACTCAAATTAATATTAACACACATTACCTAACTTCTGAAGATTAAATTAATATTTCTTAACTTTCTGAATGTTATTAATTCATACAATTACTATTAATATTGAACATCAAACTGGCACAAATTCAGTGTATTTTCCTGCCCTCTTTTGACTGACAGGATATATCGGCCCTGACTATCGGCTGTTTTTAAACTATCTGCCGGAGGCCGATAATGTGAAAATGTGCTTTTACTGGTCGATACCAATTAATCGCCGATATATCGGTGCACCTCTAACACATATATATAGATATCATTTTGAATAATCGGCTGTCGGTATCGGCAGAAGAATTTATTATTGGTGCATCTCTAATATATATATATATATATATATATATGTAATATTACACATTTTAAAGTGCTCAAACCAGTAGAAAGCAGTCATCCATTAGAATGTCAATTTTTTAGTTTCTGGTACTAAAATTTTTATACGAGCATGTTTACATGTTCATGTGAGAAAGAAAGTGAAGAAAAGAAAGAGAAAAGAAAAATAAGAGAAAGGATGGCGAAGTAAGAGTCTGCATTATCCTAAGGATCCAGTCTAGGAAAGCCAAACAGCCCTCGGCCCTCTTCTTAATACAGAATAGCAAATGAGGCAGAACACAGTATAACTCAACACTACTGTCTTGCCTCATATATATGCCAAATCATAAAGTGAATTCAGCAAGTCTCTCTCTTTTTCTGATTTAATGAACCTCCCTACCCCTCCATCCTCAAACCTAGAGAAACTCCAAACTCCACTGCCTCCCCTCCCCGCTCTCGATGTACATATAACAACCTATTCTTTATAGAGGGAGTCTGGCTGGCCAGTCTCCATGGCAACACCATCACTAGGCAACGGCCACTGCTCTTCCTGCTTTGTTGCGGAGCAGACAGGAGTGCAACTGTGGCAGGTAGCGACCGGGGCCTAGCGGAGCGTAGAGTGGAGACAGGTAAACTCATACAAAGAAGTATACTTGAGCTTTTGCAGAAACTGCCTGAGTCTAGCATATAATTAGACTTTACTTGAATCATTTTTATATAACGCATTACCAAGGTAGCAACTGTAAAGACAGTTATAATAAATTATAATAGTTACCTGTTCATTTTTAAAGAGTATAATGCATAAAGACATTGTGCTGTTATGTTTAAGGTTGAAATAAAATCAAAATTTACTCTACTTTCTTAATGCATGTTCTCTGTTTTATTGTGAATTTATTTATTTATTGTGATTATTCAAAATGTAGTATCATGATCTTGTGCTGATGTCACATTAATCTGTGGATTATTTGATAATGTTAACCAATAGCCAAATAAATACTAAATTATAGAATTATAATGCATCATAACTGAGTGTATTATACAAGAGAGTATTTATAAGATGTTATATAATGCATTCAAAATACCTTTATAATTCATTGAGTTCAGGAGAAATGTTACGACCAAGACATTTAAGCCTTAGAGAAACTATAACATGTTTAGTGACATAGTCTAAATCTATGTATACAGATTTAAATATGAGACACAAACCATTTGTTGTAATAAAGATAATGCATGTGAAATAGCCTGTATGGGATTTATGTTACGTTATCTAAAGTCTCTTTAAGTCATAATGCTATTCATTTGTTTCTTTATTTTAACCGAGATGATTTTTGGCATCAGTTTATTGCAATTGGTTGTTGTGCTGCTGTTGATAAGTTCAGCCTCCTCTCGTTCCCAGGTGTGCTGATATGCCATTATTATTTGTGCCGTGATTCAGCCTCACAATCACGATTCCTCTCGTACAAACAGCATGAGGGAATTCATCTGAAGAAGGCAGTCATTCCGAGCTTTCAGAGCAGTTTGCTTACCAGCCATAATCACCACAATTGTTCATAAAAAAAGAGTATGTGATTACTCAGGTGCGTGTGCATGTGTTACATGTGGAGGAGAAAAAGAAAAGCAAGGAGAAGAGGGAAAAGAAATACAATTTAGGAATGAATGTAGAATGCAAACAAACAGATAGAAAGACAGATCAAATCTGACCTTCAGTGCAATGAAAAACAACCCCCACTACCATCTCTACAAAAAAAAAAAAACCTGCTACCCCTCCAACTGTCCTCCTGCTGACCGCTTGTCTCCATCAGTGTACACTCTAACTAGTTTATTTGTCCACTAACAATGGCCAATGTCAGGAGAATTCTGTCATTTTTTAATAAATCAGTTCTGAACATTTCTACCACATCCCAAATGATGTATTGTGCTCAATAACATTCGGTGGTGGAAGTGACTGTGAGGGAAGTATCCTTTTAAAACAATTTTGGAATACAGCCCACTTTTTGTCTGACAAAAATAAAGTAGCAAAAATATAAGATATAAAACAGAGTTAACTAAAACGAAAACGATTTTGTTAACTGAAATAAAACAAAACATAAAAATTAGGCTATATGAAAAAGTTAAACTAAATGGAAATGTTGACTTGGCAACTGAAATAAATTTAAGTTAAAGGATTAGTTCACCCAAAAATGAAAATTCTGTCATTTATTACTCACCCTCATGTCGTTCCACACCCGTAAGACCTTCATTCATTTTCGGAACACAAATTAAGATATTTTTGATAAAATCCGATGGCTCAGTGAGGCCTCCTTTGCCAGCAAGACAAATGCCATTTTCAAACGCCCAGAAAGCTACTAAAGACATATTTAAAACAGTTCATGTGACTGTAGTAATGGGCGATATCAAAACACTGCTTCATGAAGCTTTGAAGCTTTACGAATCTTTTGTTTCGAATCAGTAGTTTGGAGTGTGTATCAAAATGCCAAACACCGAAACACTTATGAGGTAACGAAGCCTTATTCTGATTTTTGTTTTTTGGTGCACAAAAAGTATTCTCGTCGCTTCATAACATTAAAGGATTAGTCCACTTTTAAATACACTTTTCCTGATAATTTACTCACCCCTATGTCATCCAAGATGTTCATGTCTTTCTCTCGTCAGTCGAAAAGAAATTAAGGTTTTTGAGGAAAACATTCCAGGATTTTTCTCCTTACAGTGGATTTCAATGGCTACCAACAGATTGAAGGTCAAAATTACAGTTTCAGTGCAGCTTCAACGGCTTTAAACGATACCAGATGAGTAATAAGGGTCTTATCTAGCGAAACGATCGATCATTTTTGATAAAAATACAACCGTTTATGCTTTATAAACAAAATATCGCCTTGAACGTACTTTTCGCTTCCGCATTCTTCATAACGCTTACGCTGAATGTCCTACGCCTTCCCTATTCAAGTTACGGAAAAAAACGAAACTGGCGCCGCGTTCGTTCCGTAAGAAGAATGCGGAAGCGGAAAGCTTATGAAGAATGCGGAAGCGGAAAGTACGTTCAAGGCGTTATTTTGTTTATAAAGCATAAACGGTTGTATTTTTTTCGAAAATGACTGATCGATTCGCTAGATAAGACCCTTATTACTCATCTGGTATCGTTTAAAGCCCTTGAAGCTGCACTGAAACTGTAATTTTGACCTTCAACCTGGATGACATGGGGGTGAGTAAATTTATCAGGAAAAGTTTATTTAAAAGTGGACTAATCCTTTAAGGTTGAACCACTGTAGTCACATGAACTGTTTTAAATACATCTTTAGTAGCTTTCTGTGCATTTGAAAATGTTAATTATCTTGGTGTCAATGGAGGTCTCACTGAGCCATCGAATTTTATCAAAAATACCTTAATTTGTGTTTCAAGATGAATGAAGGTCTTACGGGTTTAGAACGACATGAGGGTGAGGAATTAATGACAAAATTTTTGGGTGAACTAACCCTTTAAAGCACAGCTGAACAAAACAACTGAATACAATTAATTGTACTTAATTGTAGGTAGTGGTGGAACAGATCAACTAATACTGAGTGAATTTGACTTTTTTTTTCTTAATCCTAGAGTGTAAGATCTGTTTCAACTGTTTCATTTGTTTCAATTCAAAAATTGTATTCTCTTCCGGGTCTGTTGTCAATCCGGGTTCACGACTCCGCAGTGACGCTGCTGACGTAAGACGCTGCTGACGTGTTATCCGGTGCGCCCGAGCTTCGTTTACAGTCTGAGGGAGACGCACGCTGTTTTCAAGCTATTCTACATTGTTTGTATTTTGGTATTGCTATATTTTTTAAAATGGTGCATAAGTGTGCATGTCGCGGATGTCCTAATCGCCAAAAACAACGGCGTAAAAGTGCGTTACCAACACGGACAGATGAAAGGATTCAATGGAATCAATTCAATGGAAAGGAAGAGAAGACAATGCAGAATAAAGTCGTAGTTTTTGTTATTTTTGGACCAAAATTTATTTTTGATGCTTCAAAAACTTCTAACTAACCCACTGATGTCACATGGACTACTTTGATTATGTTTTTATTACCTTTCTGGACATGGACAGTATACCGTACATACATTTTCAATGGAGGGACAGAAAGCTCTCGGAGTAAATCTAAAATATCTTAAACTGTGTTCCGAAGATGAACGGAGGTCTTACGGGTGTGGAACGACATGAGGGCGAGTCATTAATGACATAATTTTCATTTTTGGGTGAACTAATCCTTTAATTGCAACAGTTTTATTATGCTTAAATTAATCTCATTACAAATGAAAAAATATGCTCTCTTTTGAATCCAAAGTGCAGCAATGTGAATATGATAAAGGCAGCAGCACATAAAACACATGCCAGAATGTAAAATCTGTCATTTTATACACAATTAAATGCAATCCATTTGTACTCTTCCAACAAATGCAAAATGGCACCTGTTTTTGAGTACAAATAAACAGTACTCGCATTTATTTGTGCATTAAATTACAGTTGAAAATTACATTTAATTTGTGCCTATATTGTGAGCTCACAAAGCAGTATTTGAGTGTGAAGTTCATAAATGTGATGCATATATAACAAATACATTTTTTTTTTGTCACTGCTTCAATCATCTCCACATTTATTTATGTTTTATTTACCCAACTGTTCAATGATTCGTATATCTACTGTTCACCGGGGGATGCTGAGTCTCCCTCGGCACCCATGTTTTGTTTTTTCGCACTCTTGTTTGATTTGCGCCTGGCACTGAGGCAAAGTTTGTGTGCGCGCTTGAAATTCTCCTGTGTATTGTGGTCATAAGGAGACGGTTCTACATCTGAATAAACTAAATTCTGGTCAAGACAAATAGACAGAAATGGCAATTGTGAGCAGAGTGGTTATAGGGGTGGCCAAGCGTCGGTCAATGGTGGCCATGCCCAACCCCCAAGCTCCGCCCCTGACTATAAAAATTTAAAGTGTACTGTATCAATTGACAGTATAATCCTGGCTACTATTTGCTGTACTTTAATTTCCATAGTACCTTTGTATAATTTATTAACAATTAAATGATAATCGCATATTGTGACTTGACAGTGAAAAGAACCATGGGATGATTGTGATTTAGCAGCTGTAGAATCAATGATAATCTGATTATTTTACAGTAATCTCTTCTATATCTATAAATCCACTGTTATAGTGAGATGTCCACAGTGCTATGTTGGTGCTTAGCTTCCCAGCATGCTCTAAGGCATAAATAAATGATGTGGTTGCATTTTTAACTATTTGTTGGGTGATTCGGCTGTTGCTGTTGTTAAATTCACTTTAGGTTGCATGTTTTATAACGTTTAGAGTTTATTTTTAGTCTAAAATAAAGTTTGTTGATTGTCACCATGTGCAAACCTCATGTTCCCCATAACAGTTTATACAAGACTATATTATCTCTGTAATTTAGAATGCCACTTGCCACATATAATATAAATCACAAATTATGAACATACTTAAGAGTTATTCATAATGTGTGGCTTCTTTTCTCCATGTAGAACAATGCAACAAATTGTATTTTGTAATGAAATTACACTAGATGGGAGAAAACTAATTAAAAGTTAAGAAGTTCCTAGCCAAAGGGAATGCTAATTATCATAATGAAAAAAAATATACTATTATCTTACAATGCAGTGCAATGCAGTTATGTTTTCCCAGTATTTTGTCATGTTATGACAGAAAATAGCATAGTCTGCAATGATTTCACTTTAAATTTGAAAAATAATTGTATTGTAAGAAAGTAGGGTTCTATCTATCTATCTATCTATCTATCTATCTATCTATCTATCTATCTATCTATCTATCTATCTATCTATCTATCTATCTATCTATCTATCCCTAGTTTATTATTTCAAATTGATAATAATAAGAAATGTTTCTTGAGCAGCAAATCAGCATATTAGAATAATTTCTGAAGGATTCTTCAAAAAAGGGGTACTATTAATTTTGTTGATGGTGTCAAAATACATGAAATTTAATATATATTCTCTGACGAAACATCTTAATGTAAAAATTTGCTACTCACACATCTTGTTTTCAGGATGTTTAGACATTTTCAATGACAAAATACTCAAAATAGTGTATTTTGCATCGATTTCACTTTAAAATTCAGAAAAAGCATTTTATTGTAAGAAATTAGGGTTAAATCTTGTAAAATCCTGTCTGTTTTTAACAGCCAAACATTATGTGGGTGCAGAGAGAGAGTGTGTGTGTGCGTGTGGGGGAGGATTTTAACTAGAACTCTCAAATCACAAAATCCAATTTTCAGGTGCACATCTAGAGGGTCGACCTCAAATGCAAACAGCGATCCCCCCGCCATCTACCCCTCTACCCTTTTCCCTACACATTGACACCAGACAGCACCCCTCCCCCAGACCCTGCTGGACAGCCCCCAAAACCCCCTCCGTCCGACCAGCAGCACCACAACACTATATGAAAAAGAATATGAGCAGGCATGAATTTTAATGCAGTCGCTCATCTCAGCCAAGCAGCCTCACTTCTGCAGTGGAAATAAATAAAGAGGGGAAAAATACAGAGAACTGATAGATGAATCTTAAATCAAAAGGAGACAGAGGAGAAAGCATAGGCAGAAAGACAAGGGTGATGGGAAAAGGAGAGAAAGCGAGAAAGGAATGGCAAAAAGTAGAAAGGAGAAAGACAGAGAGCAAGAATGAGGGGTGAAATCTCATCTCTTGGCTGAATAATCTGTCATTCATCAAACTGATAGAAAAGAGAGAGGTAGCACAGCTGTAAAACGAAATAACGGCAGAGGATGGGAATTTCGGATTTGGTCTGGCTCCAATTCGCCATCTTGAGTCAGATGGCTCTAGTTATCGTGCCTACATCTACATCTTTCTCTTTTGGTCTAAATATTGCATGAATAATGCATGGACCTAGGTTTCATTAAAACCTCTCTTATTAATAATATCGCTCGTGGTGGAGTATGGGAATACGGGGTGAGTGTGAAATGAGAAAATGGGAAGGGGGAAAACATACCATCCTGCAGACGCTTACGCTTGTGTTCTGTCTGAAAAAATCTGCAAAATTTAACACGGCCCTAATTTTCTGCATTTTTCTATATAACCAGCTTTTGAACCAAAAAGCCAGTGGCGGTGAGGGGTAAACAGAGCGATGGGCAGGCCAATTCAGCCAAGCACTCAGCCAGATAACTCTGGGAGGCAAATGGGCATGATTTCACAAGGACACTGCAATGAGGTCACTGTTACCTTGTCTTTGTCAGGCAAAAGGCTACAGACTGAACACAACAAAGGCATAAACAAGGGGTGGAAGATCTTGATACTGATACTGTCACATGACTTTAGCATGATACAGTGTGCACTGCAAAACAAAGCATTTCTCTAATCTGTATGTTTGTCTTGGTTGCCAGTAAACTAAACATTTATAAAACAAGATACATTTTACATGTGCATCAAAATCTTGTCAAACACTTTTTTTTCCTAGTTTGGGGTCAGTAATATATATGATTTATTTTTATTTTTTTAAAGAAAGGACTAAGGGTTTAACAGTACATGTATTCGTTCCGAACCATCATGGTACAGACGTCACGGTTCGGTTTGGCAAATTCAGTCAGTCACAGGTGATCCACACTTCAATCCAGAAGGGGGCGCACACAGTAATGCAATGCTGTTTGCTAACCCCACAACAGGAAAAACGCAGAAGAGGAAGAACAGATGATCTATGCATAGATATGTTTATGTGTAGTCTCAGCCTCAGGCGTCACGCCCATGGACCATGGGCTGAACATCTGGGGCCGTATTCACAAAACATTTTATCTTACCACTAAGAGTTCTCCCAAATAGCAGTAAAAGTTCTTAGCTAAGAGTTTTCTCTTAAAACCTATTCACAAAGCTGCTGAGACAAACTTTTACTAAGGAATAGAGAAAAGTCTTAAGCTAAGAGTAAGGGCGGGGTTGACCTCGTTGCTATGGATAATGTCAACACACTTACTAACTATGCCCACAGTGATTGGCTGATGGGGGAGAAGTCTCTGTCAGCGATTTTAGCGATTTTCATAGGGATATTGTAGAATGAGATTTCATGTTTCTATATTCAAATAAAGGTTTTAAAATACAAATGTTGCCATATTCAAAGAAAGTTTTTTTTAATAAAAATGTTGCCACATTGAAATAAAGATTTTAAAATGTCACAAATTAAACTAGTATATGTTCAGTTAATTGTCCGCCTCTTACATGTCTGCATCTCGAGAGATTGCAGAATTCAAGTGACAAATGATGCTTTATAAACAATGTTTTGGAGGAGCGCGTTCAAACGGTCTATCTAATCAGCTCGAGTGGAGGTATATATACACAGACGAGAGCCGACTCGCCTTACCTCGACAGTTTTCTGCATCCCTCCGCCAACCCGCTCCTCGCTCTCGGCTGAGATATGGGGCGAACTCTGGGTTTGGGCTAAAGCAATTCCGAGCTCGGAGTTTGGGCAAAATAAATTCCAAACAAATTCCAAGATCGGAGCCCTCGATCCCCTTGGACAGCATGCCAAATACGCTAAACATATATGTGCTCTATTCGATCATTTGTAAGTGTGAACCCGTGAAAACAATTGCCACAGGTAATAGTACATTATTTATATATTTATTTACTTATTGAAGATTTATTTTTGGCATTTTATTGTATTCCATAAATCAAAATATGTATTGCATTTATGAAGAAAAGGTGCAGCACCCAGCTTTATCGCTATTGCCTCAATAGTGTACAGTGTCTTTTGGTGGATTAGGATTGTTTGTGATTTGGTCTTAGTGACTTATGAGTCCTCTTGACTACTCCTAATGTTTCACAGATTTAGGAGCTAGTTTTAGAGCTAAAATACTTTGTGAAATACTCTTAGAGAAAAACTAAATTTAGGACTGACACACCCATTATTTTTAAGAGTTTCTCCTAAATCTGTAAGTTAGGAGCTTATTTTAGCCTTAAGATGTTTTGTGAATACGGCCCCTGATGCTTATGGCACACTTAACTGGAAACACTTTGATTTTTGGAGTCTTCATCTGGTTGGTTGAATTCTACAGGATGTCCGGGTGATGTGTGTGTCGCGTTCTTTAACGGTCCGCCTGAAAACAAATCCCTAACGTGGAAGAACGACGTTGTCGTGTTTACAACTGTGACAATGCGGCTTATCAGGATCAACTAAACGCTCAATTTTCAAAAGTATGTGAAGTTCACGGCTCCATTGTTGCAGTAAACTTGCACAACGTTCTAGAATGAATAATTTATTAGAAGCATGTCGGTTTGTTGTGATTGGGTGTGATTGGTTGATTTACATGTCAGTCAAACGTCCTCTCGGGTGGTTCTTGGCCAATGAAAGCTGCGATAGAGTCCAGACCTTCTGCCGTCAGTCTGAAGGTCTGGTAACGAGACTAGTTTATGCGTGATCTCTCAACCAGTGTTTCCATCTGTGGATATCATTAAAAAGCTTGAGAATAATGTCACATAGCATGATATTTACCTCAGGCAAGTCATTTAGTGTCCACAGCATGTTAGTTCACTAGGGAAAATGAACTCTAGGGGGGAGAATTTCACTAAATATATGCACTATATTAGCTTATATATCCATTATATTTATTTTACCTGTTAGTAATGTCTTAATTATTTAATACATCTTTAAATAAATTTGTCATGAAAACAAGTTGTGTAAAACGGTGTAAATGATATTTCAAAAATGAATTGGAGTAGAAAAATAATTGAACAATTTCTATAATTAGATTTAGAAGTTAAAGGTGCCCAAGAATGCTTTTTCACAAGATGTAATAGTCTAAGGTGTCTCCTGAATGTGTCTGTGAAGTTTCAGCTCAAAATACCCCATAGATTTTTTTTTATTAATTTTTTTAACTGCCTATTTTGGAGCATCATTAACTATACACTGATTTGGGCAGCGCGCCGCCCCTTTAATTCGCCTGCTCCCTGCCACACGAGCTCTAGACTATATTACAGTGCATTTACAAAGTTTACACAGCTAATATAACCCTCAAATGGATCTTTACAAGATGTTCGTCATGCATGCTGTATGCATGCTTCGAATTATGTGAGTAAAGTGTTTATTTTGATGTTTACGTTTGATTCTGTATGAGTTTGAGGCTATGCTCTGTGGCTAACGGCTAATGCTACACTGTTGGAGAGATTTATAAAGAATGAAGTTGTGTTTATGAATTATACAGACTGCAAGTGTTTAAAAATGAAAATAGCGACGGCTCTCTTGTCTCCGTGAATACAGTAAGAAACGATGGTAATTTTAACCACATTTAACAGTACATTAGCAACATGCTAATGAAACATTTAGAAAGACAATTTACAAATATCACTAAAAATATCAAGCTATCATGGATCATGTCAGTTATTATTGCTCCATCTGCCA
The DNA here is from genome assembly GCF_018812025.1 of Megalobrama amblycephala. NCBI lineage: Eukaryota > Metazoa > Chordata > Actinopteri > Cypriniformes > Xenocyprididae > Megalobrama > Megalobrama amblycephala. Next base: position 34,048,949 of record NC_063059.1, on the reverse strand, counting down.
TTTTTCGCTGTTGTTCTTGCTGGCTTACCTTGTCTGTGCACAGATCCAGACGTTAATACTGCCTTTCCTTGTCTAATGCCTTGAACATGGGCTGGCATATATGCACATATTGGGGTCATACATATTAATTATCCCGACTGTTACGTAACAGTCGGTGTTATGTTGAGATCCGCGTGTTTTCCCGAAGTCTTTTAAACAAATGAGATTTACATAAGAAGGAGGAAGCAATGGGGTTTGAAACTCACTGTACGTCATTTCCACGTACTGAACTCTTGTTATTTAACTATGCCGACGTAAATTCAAATTTTGATTCTAGGGCACCTTTAATACATAACCTGCCTTATGTGCAATTTTTTTTGAATTTTGATTATTATATTTAAAAATAAATAGCAACTGAATTTAATAGTTTGGGCTCTGCTGTTAATTGTAACATTTAAAATTATAGTAATGTGCAAGAAAGGGCTCCCTGTATATAGTTTACAGCATTAGCTTAGATAGACATTTTTTTATCCTTACGAAAATGTTAATCATAATTGATTTTATTTAAAGGGAGAGACACAATTTGTTCAATAAACCACTGTTGATAAAAAACAGTATCGAACCGTGACTTCAATACCAAGGTACGTACCGAACTGTCAGGTTTGTGTACCGTTACACCCCTAGCGAGTACATATTAAAAAATACAAAGCCATAAAAGTCATGAAAAAATATTACCTATTCATGAAAGAATCCTGAAAAATAATTTATCTTGGTTTCCACAAAAATAATAAGCAAACTGTTTTCAACATTGATAATCTGACATTCTTCTTGAGCAGCAAATCAGCATATTAGAATGACTTCTGAAAGGTCATGTGACACTGAAATGTGAGTAATGATGCAGAAAATTCAGCTTTGTCGTCACAGGAATATATTATATAGAAAACAATTCTTTTAAATTGTAATATTTCACAATATTACTGCATTTACTGTATTTTTTGATCAAATAAAGGCTACCTTGGTGAGCATAAGAGACTTCTTTCAAAAACAATCGTACGAAGCCCAAACTTTTGAACAGTAAGATAAACCTCACTGAATTTGTTTAGATTTACACTTAAAAATTGCCAAAGATTAAAGGAAAAATACAAGTAATTTGAGATATATTCCCTCATTTTACAGAAAAATCTAGGATGTTTACTTTTTCTTTTTACTGAAAAATGACCAAATACTGATTACAAAAACTGCCATGTGACTCCTTGTTGTAATGCATGTGTGAGATGGTTAATACCCTTTTTCCACCAAAATGGTGCTGGTGCTCAGGGACGTCTCTCAGAATTGTACCACATTTTCACTGACATGACTCTTATGTTAAAACATAAGTCTTTTTTTCAGACAGGCAGATTTTTGGCATATCAAAATCAAATCCATTTAGTGTGAACAGAAAAAAAATGCATGAATCCCTTTTTTACAAGACCAATCCAAATATTTTTTTTTTTTAAATGTGTCTCAGTCCATTGGATTTCAAATCATTGTGCTCTTTTTGTCATTGGCCATTACAGATTTTGGAAACTGTATATGCATGAGTGTGTAAAACATGCCTCGTGACTTCAGCACCGTGGTGAGATGTAACAAAAAAACATGAGCAGATGCAAAATTTCCAGTTTTCCATCGTGTTTTTCCACATTAACAGTTGCTATTTGTTATTCTATGAGAAAGTCTCTTGGCATCGTTCTGACTGATTATATCATTAGCAGCTGAAGTAGATATGGATATTGACAACAACTCAACAAATGGATCAAATTTCATCATTTGCGAAATGACAGTGCGGACACTGAATCCAAATCGGATTTGTGTGAAGTGTGAATGAATGAACACAAGCTTTGTTTAGAAGTCTTTTGCTTTGTTCACGTTGTGTTGTAATTACCATAATTACAAGATGACAACTCGAAGATTCTAGTGTTTTAACGTCTTCAGAACCAGATATTTGTTTCTATGGAAACCCATAGAACACCAAATGGATCCAGGCTTTGATGTTGATGACAAAATACTTAATAACGATGTTAATTCACCACAATGCTTTAAAAACAAAGAAGGAAGAAAATTATTAATATTATAGGAGTTCAATATATAATGAATAAAAAATCATAGTAATCAATTCACACATATTTGTAAATAAAATATTTTTATTTCAGACAGATGGGGAAAATAAAGTGGCTGGAGTAGCTTTGCAGCACAACAAAAGTAGGAACAAAAGAGGACAAAACAGGGAGTCGACTGCTGCACTGGGCACTTCCAGTTAGCTTTGTTGGTTATAATGAACGATCTAGTTCTGTCATGAGTTGTTGTTTTGGAAACTTTAAGTGGTCTCCCGCCCCTGGTCCCTGGCGATAATGGTGCCTGGTTTAAGATTAAGAGGCGGAGTCAATTTTGTCCAGGCCAGAATCACCTTTAATTCATTGGAAATGCGTGGAACAGGGCCAGATTGAACAGCGGCTCCAGCACCAGCACCGGGGTCAGTGGAAAAGGGGTATGAGAGTGGGTAAATTGTGTTAGAATAGTGGTACTCTATGGGTTGTGGTATGAGTGTGTAATCCATGGCTGAGGCTGATGCTGGGCTCACGTTTGTGGTTGTTCTTGCGCTGAAAGGGCAGTGTGTGCCGCTCGGAGTCTTCCTCACCCTCCTCGTCTGCCAGGTGTGTGTGAGTATAATGGTAACTCAAACCTGGACGATTCTTATAGCGCTTCCCACAAACTAAACACAGAGGAACACACAAGGAAACAAAAAGACAGTCAAAAAACTGCGTACAAGAGTTTGGTTAATCTTGTCATGAACAAAAAGTATTAATTGTAGGTATTATTATATAGATTTTATAACATTTTTATTATTATTATTATTGTTGTTGTTATTTACTGTCAATTATTGTAATTCATTTATTATTATAATTACAAAAAATATTTTAATTTAATAATTTGAAGTACTAATACGTATTATATTAGTATAATAATAGACAGAATTGTGTGATATAAAATCAGAACTGCGTGATATAAAGTCAGAACTGCGTGATATAGTCAGAATTGCATGATATATATTCAGAATTGTGAGTTATAAAGTCAGAATTGCATGATATAAAGTCAGAATTGTGAGTTATAAAGTCAGAATTGCATGATATAAAGTCAGAATTGTGAGTTATGAAGTCAGAATTGTGTGATATAAAGTCAGAACTGCGTGATATAAAGTCAGAATTGTGTGATATAAAGTCAGAACTGCGTGATATAAAGTCAGAATTGCGTGATATAAAGTCAGAATTGCGTGATATAAAGTCAGAATTGTGAGTTATGAAGTCAGAATTGCGTGATATAAAGTCAGAACTGCGTGATATAAAGTCAGAATTGCGTGATATAAAGTCAGAATTGCGTGATATAGTCAGAACTGCATGATATAAAGTCAGAATTGCGTGATATGAAGTCAGAATTGCGTGATATAAAGTCAGAATTGCGAGATATAGTCAGAATTGCGTGATATAAAGTCAGAATTGCGTGATATAAAGTCAGAACTGCGTGATATAAAGTCAGAACTGCGTGATATAAAGTCAGAATTGCGTGATATAAAGTCAGAATTGCGAGATATAGTCAGAATTGCGTGATATAAAGTCAGAATTGCGTGATATAGTCAGAATTGCGTGATATAGTCAGAATTGCGAGATATAGTCAGAATTGCGTGATATAAAGTCAGAATTGCGTGATATAGTCAGAATTGCGTGATATAAAGTCAGAATTGTGTGATATAAAGTCAGAACTGCGTGATATAAAGTCAGAATTGCGTGATATAAAGTCAGAATTGCGAGATATAGTCAGAATTGCGTGATATAAAGTCAGAATTGCGTGATATAGTCAGAATTGCGTGATATAAAGTCAGAATTGTGTGATATAAAGTCAGAATTGCGAGATATAGTCAGAATTGCGTGATATAAAGTCAGAATTGCGAGATATAGTCAGAATTGCGTGATATAAAGTCAGAATTGTGTGATATAAAGTCAGAACTGCGTGATATAAAGTCAGAATTGCGTGATATAAAGTCAGAATTGCGAGATATAGTCAGAATTGCGTGATATAGTCAGAATTGCGAGATATAGTCAGAATTGCGTGATATAAAGTCAGAATTGCGTGATATAGTCAGAATTGCGTGATATAGTCAGAATTGCGTGATATAAAGTCAGAATTGCGTGATATAGTCAGAATTGCGTGATATAAAGTCAGAATTGTGTGATATAGTCAGAATTGCGTGATATAAAGTCAGAATTGCGTGATATAGTCAGAACTGCGTGATAAAAAGTCAGAATTGTGTGATATAGTCAGAATTGCATGATATAAAGTCAGAACTGCATGATATAAAGTCAGAATTGTGTGATATAGTCAGAATTGCGTGATATAAAGTCAGAATTGCGTGATATAAAGTCAGAATTGCGTGATATAAAGTCAGAATTGTGTGATATAGTCAGAATTGTGTGATATAAAGTCAGAATTGCGTGATATAAAGTCAGAATTGCGTGATATAAAGTCAGAATTGTGTGATATAAAGTCAGAATTGCATGATATAAAGTCAGAATTGTGTGATATAAAGTCAAAATTGCGTGATATAAAGTCAAAATTGTGTGATATAAAGTCAGAATTGTGAGTTATGAAGTGAGAATTGTGAGTTATAAAGTCAGAATTGCGAGATATAAACAATTCTGAGAAAGTCTTCATAAGAAGCAATTATGAGTTTATCACGCAATTCTGACTTTATATCAGCAATTCTGACTTTATAACTCGCAATTGCGAGAAGAAAAGTCAGAATTGTGAGATAAAAAGACGCAATTACTTTTTTTATTTTATTATTTAGTGAGGAAACGAGCTTCCATAAGAATGTTGTCACACCATGCGAGATAAGTCACAACAAACTTGACATTAAATATCCCATTATCAAGGGAAAATTGCATTGTACACATTTATATGGCACGTTTATATGGTGCTCTATTTGTAGTTCTACCCCTCCTTTCCAAATACTGGGTTTGGTAATGAATATAGAGTTATATTCAGTGTTCATTTGTTTATTTGTGAATGATACTCACTGTCACACACATATGGCTTGTCTCGATCCTCTAGGGATGCTGGTTCCTGTCTCTTTCTCATCCCCCCAACACCACATGCCTGGACACATCAAAAATTGCATGTAAACACACATGGATTAATTTACAGTTGGCAACCAGTTTATTTTACACAGGTGCAGCTAGAGAACCATCGTTATTTTGGCCTTGCGGCACCCCCCTCACCGCCTCCCCACTTCCTTCATCAAGCTTTAAGCAAATCCTCTTACACAGCATTAATTACACCTAGCACACAATTATCACAGCATCTCTTCTACACACTGCCGGCTAACTATGTGGGGTGTGAGAGATCTTAGAAGAAGAAGTGTGCCCCAATTAACAGCACAGAAGGTGACAGATTCTAGGGAGTGAATCGAAGACAACCTCGCATGTATTTCTGCCAGACTAGAATACTGAAAGTCGCATGCATTTCTGCCAGGGTTGTCCGCCATATCTTGATATTTAAATTCCATTGCTAAATTTGAATTAACATAGCAAACAGAATGAACAACTGCCATTTAAATTTGAATTTAAAAGTAGAATTCAAATGGAATTAAATTCTAAGAAACTGATCTAATTTTTGAAACATATCATTTTTCAGTATGAATTAACCATAGACATATCTTCATAAAGACATCATATGCAGAAACATTACATGTAAACAATAATCAATATTCAATTTATTCAATGTATTTGATTTATTTATATTTACATGTAATTAATTAAGATTCATTCACTTCAAAATAATAATTTGAAGATGGAGTTTTTCGCCCCACTGCGATACTTCCGCCTACGTCACACGAGACCTTTCCAACATGATTATATAATGCGTGGCGCATCGCAGAGCTAGTGCAAGATGAGCATTTGTGGTTAAAAAGTATATACATTTGAATTATTTTAGAAACTGACCAATCTTTTTGCTAGATAAGACTCTTATTCCTCATCTTGGATCGAGTAGAGCCCTACTATTTAAAGCTGCTTTAAACAGCAATTTGGACCTTCAATACGTTGGTAGCCATTGCAGTCCACTATATGGAGAAAAATCCTGGAATGTTTTTCTCAAAAAACATAATTTCTTATCGATTGAAGGAAGAAAGACAAACATCTTGGATGACATGGGGGTGAGTAAATTATCAGAAAATTTTAATTCTGAAGTGAACTAATCCTTTAAGCTGCGATAAAAGAAATATTGTAGCATCAAAAAAATTACACATTTCAGCATTAAATTCAGAATTTTGTTCAAAACCAATTTTTGCATAAAAAAGTATTGATTTATCATGTAAGTTCATGTAAAATTAATCATATACCACATTTATATCCAAATGCCCAGTTTTTTTTAAGTCTTATTTCACTTAAGAACCTTGTCCCTCAACAAAAACAGCTATTTGTACAGTTTTCCTTCTTCAGGCTGTGGTTATTTCATGGCTGGACTATTGTAGCTTACATGCATTTCTGCACAGAACCACTTACAATTCAAGCCTTTCATGTATGTGGGGTTATAATTACAGCCGAACTAAGCCATGTTTTCAGTGTGCTATCAGACATCAGGTGTTGTCTTTAAAGTGGTATTAAAGGATGTTTTTTTTATGGCTGTTGGGAAGGAGCTGCTTTGAATCCACACAAAGCCAGTGGAACGCAATGATGAAAGGTACGCAGGGATCAAACCTGGAGATGTGCTAAACAGCCATAATGGATCAATGGATGATGAGCTACAATGGCCTGCTTTGTTCAGAACACAGCCTTGAAGAAACCGGAATCCTAGATTAAACAAAGACCCTGCAGGGCTCACTGCAAACCTACAGGTCTCCAATATAGTACTATTAAACATTTAGTGTTGCTGTTTGGATTTAAATAGGCACCTCTTGATGGAAATAAATGTTGTGATGTTATTTCCATCAAGAGATGCATTCATTTTTGGTCAAGATCATGTATTGACAATGCAAGAGGTGAGCACTCTGCAAAGTCTCCTCCAGCACAACCCAAAGACTTTCAATGAATTTAAGGTCTGGACTCAGAAGAGCCAATTCATGTGTGAAAATGATTCTTCATGCTCCCTCCCAACCATTCTTTCACAATTTGAGCCTGATGAATCTTGACATTGTCATCCTGGAATTAACCATGATATGTCTTCCTGCATGGTTGTTTAAGAAATGAAAAGCTACACACTCCATCAATTAGGATTAAAAGAACTGTTGCCAAACATATAACATGCTAGAAACACAATAATCACTGCAATAATGATCCAATCATAGACTCTTAAGCATTTGCATATTTAAATCCAATTTAAACTTTTTTTTTGGCCAGGAAGTCTATATGAAAATATGACCCATATACATTTGGCTTGGAATAAATGAGTTGCAATGAGTTCTGAAGCAAAAGCAGTTGATTCTTAGAGCACTGTGAGTAATCAGCCTGCAAAACCTGATGATTCACTCTAGTATTAGTATGATTCATACTAATTAATTAGTGACTGCAGGTCCAAGCAGAACATTATAGCTGCACGTGTTTTACCCGTCCTTTGGTGCGATTCTTGCGTTTGGGAACATCCTCCTCCATCTCTTCCATGTCTAGCTCGTGAGGAAAATCTCCCACCAGCAGCTTCTGTGACCACAAGGAAAGACCAGCACATACAAGTCAGCTGAACTGTATGAACAACACTGGAATATCTAACAGGTTGGTGCAGGAAAGAATAACAGACTAAATGAAAAAAAAAAAAAAAAAAAAAAAAAAAAAAAATATATATATATATATATATATATATATATATATATATATATATATATATATATATATATATATATATAAAAAAACATTTTATATTGGTTAACAGTAAACTTGAGCTTTTAATGGCATTAAGCAGTTTGTGCAGAGGACACATGGGTTACAGTTGCTTGAAAAAACACACAAAAATCTTAATTGTCTAGTTGAGAGTATTTTTAACATTTAGATTAGCTTTGTTGTCTTTCTGTGAAATATCACAGACAAAAAAGGTACATTGTCTATTGTCAATAGTGTAGAAACTCAGAAAGCACAACTCACACAGAAGTTACTTTCAAACAAAGCAGCTTTGTGTTGGTCAAAGTGAGAATGCATAACTCCTTTGAACCCATTGTGAAATCTTTCAACCTCACACTAAATTCCCAGTCGCTTGGTTTCCTATTGAAATGACTGGATTTTACTCAAGAAAATCTGGTGAACAATGTTAAATGTGACCGCACCCTAAAAAACACTAACAATGTGATGAGCAAATCGCAAATTGAATATCCATATTCTTTTTCATACTTTACATCATAATTTAAAATGACTGATTTTGATATTTAATAAATTATGGTTTCCAGAATGGAAAAAAAACAACAACAAAAAAAAACATCTACTTATTTATATCAGTCAGACTAGGTGCATCCCTAATTTTCTTCATCTGTCTGTCAGGTAGAATTTGTAGGATAGTTCACCCAAAAATGAAAATAATCAAATAATTTACTCACCCTCAAGCCATCCTAAGTGTATATGACTTTCTTCTTTCGGCCAAACAAAATCTGAGTTATATTAAAAAATATCCTGGCTCTTCCAAGCTTTATAATGGGAGTGAATAGTACCTTGTTTTTTGAAGCTCAACAAAGCACATCCATCCATCATAAAAGTAATCCATTCAGCTCTAGGTTAATAAAGGCCTTCTGAAGCGAAGCGATGGGTTTATATTTTATAAACTATAATCACTGGGCTTATGGCAAAGGCCGTACGCAAGTCAAGTTCCACTGGAAGAGTGACCTCTGACACGATGCTTGACTTATTGATGAATGCGGAAACGCATTCGGGAACTCGACTCGCTTACGGCTTTCGCCAGAAACCAGTTATTATAGTTTATAAAGTAATATAAATATTTTTCTTACAAAAACGCATCGCTTTGCTTCAGATGGCATTTATTAACCCCCTGGAGCCATATGATGATGGATGTACTTTTTGAGCTTTAAAATCATGAATACTATTCACTCCCATGATAAAGCTGGGAAAAGCCATGATATTTTTTAATATAACTCCGATTGTGTTAGTGTGAAAAAAAATATACACCTACAATTGCTTGAGGGTGAGTAAATTATGGGATAATTTTCATTTTTTGGTGAACTAACCCTTTAAAAAGTAATTGTACAAACCTCTGGACATTTTTGCCTGAGAAATGTTGCTAATGTGGCACACCTTAAAGGCTCTGAGGCACTCACAGCAAAGTTTTTTTTTGTTCTTCATTTAGGAGTAAAAAGATGTTCAAAATACCTTTTCAGAGGTATAGTGTTAGTAAACATCCTGATGCCGCCTACACTGCTGGAGCGGTGTTTAGATGAATATGTACTAAGTGCTTTCCTCTCAATTACAGTATAAACAACAAAAATTACAGTGGTGAGAAAACTGCAGTTAAGAAAGCATTTGATCATAGTGACGCAGATATGTTTGCACAAGCACTGCAATTCGGCACTCTAGTGAAGTCACATCACATTTATACTTTAAAGTAAGCAACTTCACAGTATTAAACATGAAAAAAAAATGTCAGTGTCAATGTTGCTTTCAATTAGAATTGCAACTTCAGTTTCTTCTATAAAGCAGTTCTCCAGTGCATTCGTGTTTTTACTCACGTATGACATGAACGGACTCAACAGAAAAAATAACCAGAGAAGATTTCCACATCAATGAAGGTGGAGTCTCAGAGCCACAACTATCTATTACATAATTACCATGGACCAATGGTAGTTCGAAGGTGTTTCCCTCCCGGAGTGAACTATTGCGGAAAGTTTGCTTTGGCAAGCTGTTTCGAAATTCAGAAACAAACTTCAAACGAACTTCATTTTGGCCTGATTTAATTCGAAATAACGTCACACCAGTTCATTCTTCGATTTCACTTGAAGTATATCAGCCTTAACTGTGATAATTGCCTTGAAAGTGCACAACTGTAAATGTACTCATAACGTGTGGTTGTGGGAAGTGAACAGAGGTAGCAGGGAGGCACAAAGCTTTTTAACTCCTGCAGGTGCCTGAGGCGCAGGATCACAGGTCTGCTCCCAGGGTAAGGAGCGCTCTAAAGAGTGACTCTTAATTGAAGTGCTAATTGGTTAACTGTCCACCCCTGGGATAGATGTCATGTTGAGCACAAAACAGTGAGGGTGGTGACACTAGTGACAGCTCAATCAACTGGCAGGCTGGTTCATTAGGATCTATAAGCATTCACACATCAGCACGGTCAAATTTAAGTACCTGTAAAGTCAGAGACATTGAAAATCCACACTCTGCAAAATCAATAACTTTGTCAAACTACTGTCATACACACACAATAACAAAAACGCACTTGCAAGTATACACACTTTGTAGTTAACAAGGAAGTGGGGGTGTGTCAGCCCTGCAGGGATTTGTGTTACTGCCAAAAAGAGACACAAGTACTACAGAGAAATCAGAAGGGGAGAGAAAGAGTAAAAGAGAGGAAGGCAGACAGAAACACTGAATGGAGTGGAGGGAAGAGCGTTTTGTGTACCAAAAATGGCACACAGGGACGTTTCTTAGTGTGTACTTCACGGCAATAGCATACTCTTTATCTAGCTGACTGTTGAGTGTGGATACAAAATCTTTCTAGGGGGAACATCCCTTAGTCGAGGAATCTTTCTTACCTGGCATTCACTCATTGGCTCCTCCTCCTTTGTTTCAACTTTCTTATCCAGCAGTTCTCCACTGAGGAGTGATTCCAGCACGGGACCCTCAGGAACACCCCCTTCCTTCTTTAATGCTGCTTCATAGTCTGAACACACACCGCAAACAATTACACCAAGGCATTTCTACTCAGCTCATAAACATAATCCATATTGTGCAAAGGTTTCCATGAAAATATTAAGCAGCTCAGCCGTTTTGAACATTGATAACAAGTTTTTCTTAAGCATCAAATCAGCATATTAGAATGATTTCTGAAGGATCGTTTGATTTTGATTTTGAAGACTGGAGTAATGATGCTGAAAATTCAGCTTTGCCATCACAGTAATAAATTACTTTTAAAATATATAAAATAGAAAAGAACAGTTCATTTAAACTGATAATAATTCACAATATTACTGTTTTTAATGTATTTTTTTGATTAAATAAATGCAGCCTTAGTGAGCATAAGAGACTACTTTCAAAATCATTAAAAAATCTTTTAAATCCCAAAGTTGTGAAGATTGGTCATTTGTGTTTTTTTTGTTGTTGTTTTTTTCTCTGTTTAAAAATAAAATCAGACTAAGTAGATACCTTAAGTTTCTGTTTTTCTTTCTCTGACTGAAAAAAAAAGTTTTTAGGTTGTTGAATCAGAAAATACAATTGTACAAAATACAAAAAGCCCACCAAAAATGGATAAAAGCTTTATGTGTGTCCTTCTCATCAACACCAGCTCTCACCGATTTTAAACTCGATGGGTCCAAGACGTGGATCCTCTAAGATGTTTAACCGTCTCTTCTTTCTCCAGCAACGTGCTGGATAGGTATAGAGCTGCCCTGGAGCCACACCTGCGTCAAACAGAACCAGAGCCGGATATGTAACATGACCTAAACATCCAAAACCGCAAAATCATCTACACTTCTAAAAATCAAGTTTTTTTATTGGCATTGACGGTTCCATGAAGAACCTTTAACATTCACTGAAACATTCCATTGCAAAAAAGGTTCTTTATAGTGGAACAAAGGTTTTTTTAAATTAATAAAATGTTCTTCACAGTAAGAAAAAATGGTTCTTTTAAGAACCCTTCACTTAAAGGTTCTTTGGTGAACCAAAAATGTTTTTTCTATGGCATCACTGCTAAAACCCCCTTTTGGAACCTTTATTTTTAAGAGTGTATGTAGTACAATATATGGTACATATAGACACACACCTGGCCCACGATGGGTCTTCTCCATCCATATGTAGCAGTTACTCTGTGCTACGCCTGTCTGGGAGTCGAGGAATGGCAGGCGCATGGAGCGCTCTGCACAAAGTCGAGCATTATAACTGCGGCAGTGCTCAATGGCCTCGCGATAAAACTCCTCACCAAGGCTGGAAACAATTAAAAAGGGGGAATATGTTACAACAAACACTGCTCAAACAACTAATAAAAAAAACAATATTTATTATTTAAATGTCCCATGAAATTGTCTTTGAGATTTGTAATTTTGAGATTTTGTGGCTCATGTGTGTTAGCTTTGAAGCCATCTACTGTATATGCTAGTGAACACTTAAACAATTCTCATAAATGAGTATTTTTCTTATGGGAAGTTAGAGTAAAAAATATTTTATTTTAAGTCATGTTGCACTAAACAGATTTTTGTCCAAGTAACTTCAAGGGGTCTTTACATTTTCACCCATCTATGCAGAGAACCCTTTGTAGTTGGCATGCAGGAGGTAAATAAAATTCTTGGCTGGATTCTGATTGGAAAAAATAAATCTCATTTCCAGCTCTGTTAGAAACATATAACATGTGTTGTCGGTGCCGATAGCCTAGTGGTTAGTGTGCCGACATATGGCGCAAATGCGTTCACGGCGACCCGAGTTCGATTCCTGTCTCATGGTCCTTTGCCGATCTGCACAAAGTCGTGCATTATAACTGCGGCAGTGCTCAATGGCCTCGCGATAAAACTCCTCACCAAGGCTGGAAACAATTAAAAATGGGGAATATGTTACAACAAACACTTGAATCTAAGAAGGCATGATTTCACTGCTCAAACAACTAATAAAATTTAAAAAAAAAAAAAAAAAGTATTTATTATTTAAAGGCCTCATGAAATCAAAATTTGAGATTTTGTGGCTTATGTGTGTTAGCTTTGAAACCATCTACTATATATGTTAGTGAACACTTAAACATTGAGAAAATTCATATTTAAACACATATTCATTCAAAATTTACAGTCTTTCTCTTCTGGGAAATTAGAGTAAAAATATTGATGAGTCATGTTGCACTAAACAGATTTTTGTCCAAGTAACTTCAAGGGGTCTTTAAATTTTCATCCATGTATGCAGAGAACCCTTTGTAGTTGACATGCAGGAGGTAAATAAAATTCTTGGCTGGATTCTGATTGGAAAAAATAAATCTCATTTCCAGCTTTGTTAGAAACATATCACATGTGTTGTCAGTGCCGATAGCCTAGTGGTTAGGGTGCCGACATATGGCGCAAATGCGTTCACGGCGACCCGAGTTCGATTCCCGTCTCGAGGTCCTTTGCCGATCCCGCTTTCCTGTCTGCTCTCTACTGTCCTCTCTAAATAAAGGCACAAAAAGCCCATAAATATAACTTAAAAAAAAAAAGAAAAAAAGAAACATATCACATGTGCATTGTACTGTACAGAATCTCACTCGTGGATAAAAGGTTCAGGTATTAGGAACTGCTGTTTAAAAACACTGCACCATGGTGAACATTAATGGCTCATGTGGAAGAAAGAAAAAAAGAGCACAGTCAACAGTTCTGTCCTCAAGAGTATATTTGCATGTTTGAAACTGCTCAGGACAAAAGTACCAAACAGTGATTTTATTGCTGAGGCTGCAGTGAGAAACCTGCTTAGCAAACTGCTGTATTTGTAAAACAATTTTAAGATCAGGGAAACACTTTATAATAACTCATGAATAAGTCAGTAGCAACTGTTATATATTGTTTTACAGATCAGTGGTTGATTTACATTCATATTTGAATATGAAAACTTATGACTCAAAGTTTAATGAGATTTTTTTTTTAATTTTAGCGTGGGTGGATGGGAGGCTCCCATGTGAAAAAGTAACGCATTTGATTGTTCTGAATGTGCACTTGTAATGTATTTCAAATCTTAAAAAAGCTTTAAAAAAAACTGTACTTGTTAATAATACAATATAATGAAATAAAAGGCCACCCGAGTGTACTTAAAGAGAGTACACTTACATGACTATGTTTCTTAACACATTTAAAGGGAAAGTTCACTCAAAAATGAAAATTATTCTATGATTTACTCACCCTCAAGCCATCCTAGGTGTTTATGACTATCTTCTTTCATACAAACACAATCAGAGATATATTTACAAATATCCTGGCTCTTCCAAGCTTTATAATGATAGTGAACGGGGGGTGGGGGTGTTTTGAAACCCCAAAAAATGCATCCATCCATCCATCATCATAAAAGTAATCCATACAACTCCAGGGGGTTAATAAAGGCTTTCTGAAGTGAAGCGATGGGTTTTATAAGAAAAATATTCATATTTAAAATTTTATAATCTAAAATAACTAGCTTCCACCAGACGACCATACACATACCGCACAAGTTGATTTCCCCCAAATCTGGCACAATGTATGACGCTGCGGGTTGTAGGTATCGTAAGCTTGGACGCCTCTCGTGGTTTAAACAAATAGGGCTGGGCAACAAACTCAAGCGATATCGAAATCCTCTGACATTTCTCTTTAAAATTTCTTGTTTTAGACTTCTAATTCACGACCGGCATTTTGTTTTGTTGTGTCTTCTGCGCTTCCGCATTCGTCATTGCATCACGTATCGAGTCAGAGTTCACTCTTTTGCCATAAATCAATGCGTACGGCCGTCTGCATTTGGCTTCAAAACATGCCCCCCATTCACTATCATTATAAAGCTTGGTAGAGTCAGGGTATTTTTAAATATATATCTCAGACTGTGTTCATCTGAAAGAAGATACACCTAGGATGGCTTGAGGGTGAGTAAATCATGGGATAATTTTCATTTTTGGGTGAACTAACCCTTTAAGTACATTTTAAAAAGTACAGTAATAACGTACATTTAATTTTTAATAGAAATGACATTGAATTTTGAAGTACATTCAGCAGTATGCTTTAACCATAATTCAAGGACAATTAGAAGTAATTATGAAACTTGCACAGAATGCCAAATGACCAATCAAAATCAGATAATAATGTTTGACAAAGTTATAAATAAAAGTACCATTGAATTTAGTCAAGATATTCTTTTGATTCTGCTTTAGTTTATTCAGCATTGAAGGTTATTCTGCATTTTCTCTCCCATTGTTATCACAAGGAAAGATCAAAAGTGCAGAAATAATTGAGGGATGCTTAAAAAGTCCTGACAATAGTCTTCTAAACCCCGCTCTTCCGCGGTTGCCTTTTCTTCTTTCTTTCTTTTTGCGAACTGGCTGAATAAATGACAGTTAACTCCCTGCTATGTTATACGCTATTGTAAAAAATAGCCCTATGGAAGTATTGGTGAGGACTGGAGTTTTGGGACACAGTCCGACTGGTTTCTGCTGATGCGTCATCGTTTGTTTCATTGTAATCAAAAGCGCTGGTCTGCAAACAGGAGTGAGAAATGAAGGAAAATTGCATCATGGAACAATGACTGCATCCCTGAAACAAGCCTGATAACAAATTGACAGAGGCTTGAGGTGATGTTGATGATGTAAGTATAAAACAATTGTGATTGGTGAACTCATCCATTTCTCCTTGCAGGGGAATGATGAAAAGCCCTGTGGCTCAAGACTAACAACTCAGTCAGGCTGAAATAAATAACCCTCATTTCTCCAAACAAAATGGCGGCCAGAGCAAAACAACACATTTTCTACCTAATTTAGTCCATGTTTGATTTGGGGGCCACATCTTGGTCATTCAGTGTGTGGGCTGAAATCAATCCTCAACATGTGGGTTGCTTGAAAAGTCACTAAATGTGCAGGGGCAGTAAATTACAGTGCATCGAATGTCATGTGCTCAGGTCCACCTGAGAGGAAATATTAAGTCCTGTGGTGAAGTGCTGCGGTTCTCCATTTAAACACCTCTACACTCAGCAGATACTCATTCTGTGGTCAATCTCACACAATGGACCGACAATATCTAAAGGTCAGAGAGCGAGTAAAAAACAAAGTTGGAGTCTCCGTGATATGTGAGAAATTGTTTTTCAGGGTAAGATCTTGTTAAATGAGCTTTCAAGACTGCTTTCGAAACATTTAGAAGTAGTCAGTTAACTATTTTTGTGAGCTCATCTAAAGTGAGGACTATTTATGCTTTGTAAAGCTTTTATAAATGAGATTTAAAGGTTCAGTGATCTTCTGCACTGCTGTTCTCTAATGTTTTAAAGTTAGTACTGAGGTAGTTTTGAGACTAGGAATATGTTAATAAAGCATTTATTAACACACTGAGTAACTAATAGTATATGTCTAAATAATAAGATGCATAAATGTACATTTAAATATTTTATTAATCATTTACTTACACTTCCTAAATGATCTTATGAACCACTGACAGCTCCTAAATTACTGGTTTGTGAATAATGTAATACATAATTTAGAAATGATAAATTGATCATTAATAAAGTAAGAAAATACAATTATTAAACTCATTATAGATATGCTTATAAATCAAGAACAAAGCATTTATAGCTGTATTTATAAATGGCTTACTAATGTCTATTAATGTTTTATAAATGATGAATTAACTATTTACTAATGCTTAACTAATGCTTCATAGCGTGAGTTATTCTAAAGTGTTACCCAAATTTTTTTAACTGGCTATTTTGGGGAATCATTAACTATGCACCGATTCAGGCTGCGGCCCCTTTAAATCGCGCGCTCCCTGAACCTCAGAAATGATGGTAACTTTAACCACATTTAACAGTACATTAGCAACATGCTAACGAAATATTTAGAAAGACAATTCACAAATATCACTAAAAATATCATGATATCATGGATCATGTCAGTTATTATCGCTCCATCTGCCATTTTTCGCTATTGTTCTTGCTTGTTTACCTAGTCTGATTATTCAGCTGTGCACATCCAGATGTTAATACTGGCTGCCCTTGTCTAATGCCTTGAACATGAGCTGGCATATGCAAATATTGGGGGCGTACATATTAATGATCCCGACTGTTACATAACAGTCGGTGTTATGTTGAGATTCGCCTGTTTTTCGGGGGTCTTTTAAACCAATGAGATTTACATAAGAAGGAGGAAGCAATGGAGTTTGAAACTCAATGTATGTCTTTTCCATGTACTGAACTCTTGTTATTCAACTATGCCAAGGTAAATTCAATTTTTGATTCTAGGGCACCTTTAAAATTTCAAAATTTAACCCAACGGTTGGGTTTTCCCATTTTTTACCCAAATTTGAAACAACCCAGCATCTTTTAGAGTGTAATTTTAATTTAGTTAAATAGTAGTCATGATGAGTGATAGTTGGCCATGATTAAACTAAAACAATGAAATGAATTGGTACAACATGGCATGATTTATCTAAAATGAGGAAACAAATGAATACATTTTGGGATGGAATTCTTACTTATAAAATAATACTTTACTTTTTCGAAGAAATATATGATGTGAATGCAAATTTGTGCTGCGTTCTCCACTTTGCCACAAGGGGCGCCACAGCATGCATTAGCATGAAATGTCTTCTTCTATAGTCATTTTCTCTTTCAGGTAAACAACTTTCATTGTGGAGCAACTGTTTGAAGAAAATCTTGTTGAGCAAGTCACAGTTACTTAAACTGATTTGAGGAACCTATAAACATGTTGACTCTTAATGAGCCCACTTCTGCTGGTGGTTTAAAGTGTGGCCACATTAGAGGAGTTTCTGCAAAATCTAATGGGGGAAAAAAAATCTATTGTCCATTGTCAATAGTGTAGCAATGTATGAAGCACAGCTTACAGAGAGGTCACTTTTAAACCAAGCAGCTTTCTGTTGGTCAATGCAGCAAATTCACTACCAACTTAAACCCAATGTGAAATCTACATGGGGAAATTTTTCACCCTCATTTTAAATTCCAGATTGTGTGGATTCCTATTGAAAAGACTCGATTTTGCCCAAAAAAAATTGCACCAAAGTGAACGGGACTTTAACACTCTGGGTATGACTATGCACCAATGAGGAGAAGGAAGATCAATGTATTGGATTTAAAAAGCATACCTGTTCTTTATGACGGTTCCACTTGATTGCCTAAGAAGTGGGGAAAAAAGAGACAGAAACAGACATGAGAAGATGCAGAAAATATCTGATTCCAGACTGTAGAGGTTATGGACAATGAACTACAGACAAAGCCTCTTAACCAGGGTCAACCTATATAGGTTTTTCCGATGCCAGTATTTAAAGAACAGGATGACCTATGACCAATAAAATGGTGATGTAATACAATTTAAAGGGATAGTTCACCCAAAAAAGAAACTTTACAAGTCGTTCAAAACCTGTATGACTTTCTTTTGTCTGTGGAACACAAAATTAAATATTCTGTAGAATGTTTCTATTGTTTTGTGCCAAAACAACACTGGATCCCATTTACTTTCATTGTGTGGAGAACAAAAAAAAAAAAAAAAACACTGAGAAAAAAGAAAAAAAAAAAGCCATACAGGTTTGGAACACCATGAGTAAATTATAGTATTTTCATTTTTTGATGAATTATCCCAAAGGAGAGACACAAAATTAAATTGACACAACAATTACTCAAACTTTACTACAAAAGTTTGAAAGCAGACTATTTATTATCCACTGACAATGCTTTTGGAAGAATTTTTGATTGTATGTACCAACCGATTAACTGGTCTGATTATATCTGGCTCTGAAACTAGGATCGGATACCTTGCCTGTTTTTTCTGACTTGCCACAAGAGCAGCATGAGGCAGCAGCATGCTGCAGTTTTACAGCTGACAGGATAGGCAGTTACAGGAATAGCAAACAGAAAACATTTATTATTGCCTCTTTAATTACATTACTGAGAGACATTGTATTCACGCTGTATGAGAGCTCTAAAAACATTATGTATCTTGGAGGAAAGCTGACAGAATGGAGAAATGGGTGAGGTTAGCTAATATAAGAAAAATCAATAAGAGGAAGCAAAAGCCTGAAGCAAACCAAACAGAGTTTGGCTTTTGTGCTGGCAGAGCCGGCCAGGAATGGCATCCATGGGGAAAAGTGTGTATGCCAGTGTGCCATGAGGAAGAGTTCTCACTTCTTTGTGAGTAAAACTATGCTTAGAGGGAGTGAAAGGTCAGTGTGTGTGTGTGTCTGTGTGTGTATGCGTATATGTATGTGAGTGTGTGTGTGAATTTGATTTTAGCCTTCAGATAGTTGATGCTGAGTGTTATGATTTCACTTTGATGTAACTGACCAATGAGAAACACAGCAGGAGGAAAATACACATTAGTTTTAGTTTGGTGCCCATGTCTGATTTATACAATATATTTAGTTCACAATATATTTAGAAAGTAATATAATATACAGTAATAAATAATATACCAATATGTTATATATCCCATGGTAGTACATTACATTTTTGAATAACTTGTATATAATAATAAAAAAATTCATAAATAGACATATTTAGATAAAGACTAGGGAATGAATGGACTTGGAATGTCACTTACAGAACAATTAATAAATAAATGCACAAATTGCTAAATATATTTCAAAAACAAAATTGTAAATATATTTTAAATAATTCATATTTAAACTGTTTATTTAATTAGTGTTTAAAAATGTAGTAAATATAACAGTAAATATTACAAATGCTAACAATAAAATGTTAAATAATTTTTAAATGAAACATTTGAATAGCATTTTTATAAAGTATTTACAAATTGCTTTACTTTTCCTTGCTAATATTTTATGATATAATATATTATATTATAATGCTAATATATTATGTTATAATTTTTATAGTTCAATACAAATTGCTTTGTCATCGGACAGTTGACATTTGACATTTAAATAAACAGTTAAACATGTTTATTTATTTTTCAATTTGAAAAGTGATTTAAAAATGTATTTTTTTACATGAATTAAATAGTTTTTTGGATTATAAGTATAAAAACTATTAAATATATTATAGAAAATATAATATCTAAATATACAAACTAAATACTAATATAATATAATATAATATAATATAATATAATATAATATAATATAATATAATATGAGTTGATAATTGTTTCTTTCTATTTATTTTTAAGTGGCAGTCCTTGTCCCCTATGGTGAATGTTGTTTTGTCACCAGTGTGTTGGCAAATCACGACCCATGCAGACAGAATGCAAACATTTTTTTCCCAATAATTTAAAGTAAAAATTAGTTACTGTGATGTAGACTTGGGCACAGACTTGAAAGCCTTATAGAAGGAAATGGGTAGTGAAAAAGACACAAATGCAAAGCAACTCACCCCTGAGGTTCAACCCAATGCTCCCTCCCCCCTCTGCCTCTTTCTAGTCTGAGCACAGAGCCGTCAAGCCCCCCTTCTCCATTCCATCACCTCACTCCTGTGTGTGCTGCTAGTGGAACAAGTCTGGCTTTCAGTAATAAGTTGACAGCTGTAGAAAATGGCCGCTCTCAGTTTGTTTGTGTAAAAAAAAAAAAAAAAAGCAATCTCATTATATTATACTGTGGCAGTGGCCTTGAAAGCTGTGAAACGTGTCTTGCTGGAAGATGAACGAAAGCCGACCATATGGAATACAGTCTAAAAGTAGGACGAACTCTGTGAATTCCAGTTTGCTCGATCAACACTGTTTCCTGCAGTCCTCTCTGTAATTTAACCACAGTTCCTCATACCATAGGTGACCAATGTTCGATTGATAACGAGCACCTATGGATTTCTTTAACCCTTTCCCCACCATTGACGGAAATTTCCGGCAATGCATGTTTTCACTGTTACAGGGTAGGGGGCGCTGTTACATAGCTTCTGAAAGAGTACAGAATCTCCGGATCAAAACACAGGTGAAGAAGAAGCAGAAACAATCGTCAGAAGCATTGCTACATGCACAATAACGCGATCATCAAACATTAAACAGCATGTAACAGCATTTGTACCTAACGTTAACAAATGAAATGTTGACCCAGGAAGAGGTATAGGATTGTGAAGCTTTGGGGGTGTTGATGGGCTCAATCTACTCCATCTATAGGTGCGTCCCAGTTCACGTTCTTGTGCACTATTCTATGACGTTTTTAAGTATAAATAGTGTGAGTGGTGCGTTTACACAGAAAATTTCAAAAAGAAAAAGTGCACTTTAAATACCCGGATGATGCACTAAATTAACGGAAAAAACGGAGTGTGGAATGTTGGACACTTCGTGTACTCGACTGTTGCAGCTTTAATTACGTAGTGGAGGGGAAGGGAGGATCGGACTCCATTGTTAAATGACAAAATAACCTTATACAATTCACGCACTACATGGATGAGTGCATAGTGCACAAGTACATAGTGTATAGTGCGTCATTTGGGACGCAACAGATGTAGTTTGGAAAAAACACAATTTTCTCAGCATTTTGCTCTTTTAAATGGGTCCTTGATTATGATTTTTAACTTTAGTTAGTGTGTAATGTTACTGTTTAAGCATAAAAAAACATCTGCAAAGTTACGACGCTCAAAGTTCAATGCAAAGGGAGATATTTTCTTTTACAGAAGTCACTTTTTAAGGACTACAACAAACGGCTAGTAGGGACTACAAACAGCTTCTTCCCAGGATAGTAACATCACAAACCCCAAAATTTACATATACTCTGCCCCCAGAGAACATGCAACAAAGGGGGTGAGGCCATGTTGGGCTGCTTTAGAGAAGAGGAAGAGTTGTTGTAGTAGAGTGTTGTTGCCATGCCGTCATTTTACTTGACTGCTTCACAAACGAGGGTCAATTCAATGCTGGATTTGCACAAAAGATTAACATGACGCCACATGCTAGTCGATGAGTTGAATCATCTCCACAGCAACTACATCAATTTATCCATGAGCCGTTCAGAAACGTCCAGATGCGTTCTAAATGTTGTAACTTCCTGAGTCTCTCCATCAGTGTCCGACTCCTGTTTGAACAATGTAAGACTGGACACCGTTACTGACAATCCTCATTTTGGCTGCTGAGATTCTCCAGCTTTGTTGCTGTTGAGCAACTGAAGCGTGAGCTGTTAAAGCTCCGCTCTCTTCTGGAAAGGGGGCCGGGAGCAGCCGCTCATTTGCATTTAAAGGGACACACACAAAAACAGTGTGTTTTTGGCATAATTAGGCATAAATTTAGGCATAAATAAGGGCAAATTTGACAAGCTGTCTGTGGGGTATTTTGAGCTGAAACTTTACAGGAAAATTCTGGGGACACCAGAGACTTATATTACATCTTGTAAAAGGAGCATTATAGGTCCCCTTTAAATTAAATTTACCCACATTCAAGTGTTGATAAAAAAGAAAGGCATAAAGCTTTAAGCTAGAATAAAATGCTTTTTTTTTTGTTTGTTTGTTTAAAAGCATAGGCTCTGTTCTTTCTTTTGATATATTGCATGTTCAGATATTCATACAACAAAATATTATGGGGGCAGGAAAGTTTTGTGAAAATGATCAAAAATGTTGGCACTGATTGGCCACTTTAAAAAAATAAAAAAACACCGGCGGGGAAAGAGTTAATAGAAGCGAGTGATTGTGTTATTGTGAAGAAGAATTTGGACAAAAACTTTCAGGCCAGGCTTCAATTTGTCAGCATTAGTGACAAATGGAGCACAGATCTAATCAGATACATCTGAGGCAATTACTCTTGAATTTTCATTACATTTGAGTTTGGTGCACAGTGTTGCTATATTGGCAGCATATATCAAAGCAAAGGCTAATGAAAGAAAGCCTCCAAATTATAATCTACTCTCTTAAAGCTATTTTTGGTAGCTGCTGCCCACTTAAAGAGTCCTTTCTTTGCAGCTAAAGCCTTTAAAGAGAATTGTCAACATGTCAAATCTTGTACTAAAATGTGTTCAGCATTGATAACGCATGCTTGATACGTTATGAATGCATGCATGTAATAACCACTTACAATTTACACAAAGAAAGCCAGGCTGACACACACACACACTTGCTAAACAAAGAAAAACAAGAACCTCAAGAGCATGGTGCCTTTTCCCCAAACCAAAAGAGAAAGAAAAAAGAAATGATTGGAGAGGAGCGCATAGCTTCAAGCATCCACACTGTCACTCCTGTGCAAAGCTCAACTATGACCCTCAAAAATAGAACAACCTCCAAAATTAGCTCTTCTTCTGTAGCCTATTTAATTTAAAGCAGCGAGGAGGCAGAGGGAGATGTTGTCCAAATTTGTCTTGAAACGTACTGGTGTATTCCTCATTATACTCAGTACACTACCAGAAAACTCCCTACAGTGCCAATTAGTCTCAATTAACAGTTGTCCTTTTGAAAAGTAACAGAGAGCTCCCTCTAGAGGCTGCACTGTGTCAGTAAAAAACCAAACTCCTGTTGAACTACAGTTCAGAGACCCCCAAGTGATTGAATGCAAACACACACATGCTCCTAAAAATCGACCACAATATACTAATTTTAATTTAGTAATTTAGTAACCAGCAACTGTCACTATAAAGATATCCTATAGCCTATGCAATATTCATTTATAAATTAAAAAACATTGGGTAATAATATTTTATATGCTCCAGGGTCATCGTTTTCATTACTAACAATATCTTAATAATATGTTTTTTAATATTTTCAAAAATGTAGCGGCACCTACATGAATAGGATACAATATAGTGTCTTAAACTCTTGAAGCATTTTACTTTGTTATAAATATATATTTTTAAGTCTTTAACAATTAGTCAGTGAAAGGAGGCGCTGAACCTTGAGAAAAAGTTTATCGTGATATCTTCTCACAATGAACATTAAATAATGTAGTTATTACAGATAAACTTACATTTCCCATCAATTAAAGAGAAAAAAATGCTTTGATAATTTTGGTAACACTTTATTTTTGTGTCATTGTTACACGTCACATGTAGTTATTGTAGTAATAACTATAAATTATGCATAATTATGAGACACTAACCCTAAACCAAACCAAACCAAACCCTAATCCTAACCCTATAGTAAGTACATGTAGTTATTTTACTCAGTACTTAAATATATAATTGCTGTGTAACAAAGAAGCCTTAAAATAAAGGGTTACACTTTATTTTAAGGTGTCCGTGTTACAGTGTAATTATACATTTAAGTACTGAGTAATAATAATTAACTACATGTACTTACTATAGGGTTAGGATTAGGATGAGGGTTTGGTTTAGGGTTAATTGCATGTAATTATGCATAATTTATAGTTATTACTATAGTAACTACATGTAACGTGTACATGTAGTGTTACCAAATAAAGTGTAACCATAATTTTTTCTTAAAATAACATAACAGGGTTGAGCTTTTCGAATGCAGTCATATCTACAATTTGTGTAAATGTAATGAGGTTACTGTAGAAGGGGTCTAAATAATTTTAAAGAGTGTAATATAATTTTCGTAACAAGAAAAATGTCATGAATGTCAGTTCAGTCACAATTGTAACATTTTTATTTAATGTTTATTTGTTAGATTTAGTTAAGATGGTGAAGCCATGAAAAGAAAGAGAATCAAATGAAGAGAAATGTGATGTGCTTGAAACTAGTTGTTTCATGATAGGTGTTTCTAACTTATCTAACATATCTAATAGCTCTCAGAAGATAAATAAATAAAAAATGCATGAGATTTGGGCCTTTAATGCTTTTTAAAATGTTATACAGTGTGCATTATTCATGGAATGTGCCAGATAATCTTTACATAAGCCTAAACTCTACTAAACTCAAAAAATGCTGCGGCAGTACCACTATATCAGATGGTAATATACCATGGACTGAATGATTCATACCAGCAGTCCGAGATACTTCAAAGAATACTATGGTACTTCATTGTAAGTGGATCTTAGCATCACATGTGGGTGTTAAAGGACTTGTAGCCAAGCTGAATTGCTGTGGCTTGTGCCACTGATGGTGGAGGCTGACTAATATGTTGATGTGGTTCACAGTTTTCATGAGCTTAGGACTGTTAAGAGAGGATATTGGCACACCCATCCCCCATCAGTACTGTAGATTACACTTTGCAATAGCAACCTCCTCGAGCACCTCTCCCTTTTCGTCATCCGCCCCACTACCCCTCCCTCCTCTTTTTCACTACACTACCCAGTCAAATGATTTATCTCATTTCTTTCTTCATCTGCCTCTCTCGCTCTACAGATGTGCTGCTGCATTTCCTCCAGCCTGCTGAAGACTAGCTTATTGAGGACTGGAAGAACTGCAGCACATTAACAGATGCAGAGTCAAAACTCAGGCCAAATGTTACATAAACATTTATGTATCTTATCGACTTAAAAGAAAATGCATGTTGATTATGTCGGACAGTGGACAGCCAGTATACTAAGTCTAAACACTGAAGTAAAGAACAGTATGAAACAATACGAAATAAGCAGTGATATCAATATAAACTGAAGTTGCTGTGTCTGCTGTATGAACTGAGATTTGGAGCCTGTTCTGTCACTAGCAAGCAGCCATTTGGAAACACTTTTTTTGTCGAGAAAAAGGGCTGTAATGCAAATTAATGCTTTTTTGTCCATATTTTGATCCCATTAAAGTCGACATGAAATGAAAATTCACCAGAAATTCATCTAATTTGCTAGATCTTATTTTGAACGATTCATGTAGGCCTTCTTTCTTTTCTTTTTTTCTTTTTTTTGACCTCATAATTTTGAATCAAAATGTCATTACTTGATCTTCTGGACAAAAACTGTCACACGTCTCTCTGGTGACGTATGCCAGATAATTTCATCCTCCAATAATTTTGTCCACTTAATCCCTGCCACTTCACAATCAACTACAATCAGCTGGCATTCATTTTGGAGTAGGAATGCACTCATCTCGAAAATCCAGTCAACAACTGATACATAGAACAAAGTCCCCACCCTACATTTTTTTCTTTTCCGATAATCCGTTATACCAAAGGCTTTATATAAAGACGGTGCACTCATATTACTATGAATGGGAGAAAGTTGACCACTCAATATGTTGGAATAAGTCCCACTTTTAAATAAAAGAGCCAATTGCCGAAGTCATTGCGTGAAAAAAAGCTTTATTTGAGCATAAGAAACCACATTTATGAAACAGTTGTTGTCAGATTTCACTGGTGATTTCAAATATGAAATTTAATCATATGCTTGGTGACACAGCTTTGAAGAATTTGATGTTTCCCGACTTAAAGGGATAGGAGTTGTACATGCATGACTGAAATAGCTGTTTCAAAGATGGCCACCAAGTAAAATGACTTGTCTGAAAGGGACTTTGGTTATACTCTGATACATCTGTACGTCACAATACAGAAGAAAACATCTGTATCTACTTCAGTTTCATAGCGACTTTAATCCACCGTTTCTCTTTAGTGTTCAAGGGTGCGTTAAATCTATTTGGACTTCATACACAGTAGGCAAAGACAACTCTTTAAATGAGAGTGTATCATTAAAATATTATTTAAAAATAAAAAATAAAAAAACATTTCAAGTATATTATTTCGCCATATGATGAAGAAATAATAATAAAGGAGAATGACATTTGTTATAAAACAGGTTGCATATGACAAATAGAGCGCTTGCACGCAGAACAGCACAGTTGCTTGCCTTGCATTAAAATGTCACCAAATGCTTTAAAATGTTGGTATTTAGGTAAGTTCATAAAGATTCCAGCTCATATGAATTTGTCTATGAAAACTGTGTTAAACTGTAAGTCTATGGCTTTACCCTCAACCACTATCAGTGGAGAATTCATCCTGGTTCACCAAGCACAATCCCAAGGATGCACAAAACAGCATGAAATTAGTTCCATATTCATCAGCATCACCTTGGAGGGGAGCTTCAGTTTTAAAAAGTGTCAAAACATCTCATTTGTATGCAGAAGGATATGAGCTATTTGAAACGTACTCGCCAAAAGTGTTAATGCTGAAGATGCTCAATGAATTTTCAGAGATTGTCTGCTAAAGACACCTGCGTTCACGGGTGGACCGTGATGCTCCCAAACACCCATGCTCAAATGGAATACCCATGATCCTTCACTGCTGTAGAGAACCATATATCCTCAGAGGCATTTGTCTACTATATTGAATTGCCCTGCTGTGTTTGCTGGCACAGGCTGTGTGTTCACATAAATCGTTGCCTGTGGTGTAACATGGACCTGATGTCCTGCCGCATGTTTCACTGCTTGAAAAGACCGCAGGACGGACAGGGATGCTTACAGGTGCGCTTGTACTGCAGGGTAAATCCCATTGCTTATTGTAAGACTTTATACAACAGTTCTTTCTGGTTCTCAAATCTGATTGGCTGAGAGCTTTGCAATATTCTCCCAGTATCAGCACTGGTACCGTTTCACCATTTGTATCACTCATCTTGCGGCAAATGTCATGGCGGTCGAGCAAATCCATCATTGTTATGTCACGAAATGTAGTTTAAAGAGTTTTTTTTTTAGGTGAGAATGTATTTATTAGTTATTTAGACTTCAAATATGTGACTCATATATAAACATAGCGCCTATTTTACAATTTGTTTTGACGCTTTCGCAGATGTAAGCTCCAGGCCATCAGCGGCCGTTCAGCACTCATGTACCCGCAGAGAACAGCTTCATCTTGGCCAGTCCTTCGGGAATTTGCCGCTGGCTCTTAGATAGTGGTTAAATGAGATATAATTCATTTATCAAATGAGTATATCAAACAGGCAATCTTTGGTCTTATTAATCTATTACTTGTTCCAGAGCAAAACAATTTGGGTTAAGGGGAACAGTAAGTTTCATGATAGGAGCAGTGAATAGGATCAGAGAAAGTTACATTATTACGCCATTAGATGGCGACAAAGACTCTCTTTATGAGTGAGTTAGAAAAAGGAAGTTGCTTTAGCGCTGTGGGAAATCCCGTTAACTTTTAAAAGGACAAAGACATCGCTTTCCTCAGCAGATATTCAAACTAATTTTTTATAATGGATATAACATTATGCACATCAACCTGAAGAATGAATGCTATATCAGAAGCAGATAATACAGTTTTTTATTTGATCTCTCTCTCATAATACCATAATAATCTACAAAACACAATAAGCTTCAATGAAGCGACTCAACATTCCTTCGTTACTAGATCTAAAGTGACGTTTTAAAATTAGTAACGGAGGCTTGGGCTCAACTGTTAAACTGTCAACTTGAGATCTGAATCTATGGCGGAAGGAAGTAGTTCCTCACAAAAGAGGGTTTTTAAAGATACACTGTTGTTGTTTCTTATATATATTTACTCATTTGTGCTGTCGAACTGTTGTATAAATGCAATATCAGACTCGTATTACCTACGGCTGAATCACAGCCATGCAGATATACAGCCATATCGCACTGCTACTCGTGTGATGTTGCTCATATCACATTATTTGCACAGCATAAAATACATTTGGGGACATATCAACTGATTTGTGAGCACCGTACACTGTAGAACTTGCCCTCCACCTTGCGCTTCTTGCGTGATGTTCTTTGCAGATCATATTTAAGCCTTTATGTTTCCCTCTTGGACCATCTATGGTTGCCTTTAAACGAGTATTCGTATAGATCTCCACTGAAAATGGCTAGTGGGACAGTTTGTCTGGTATAGAGATTAATATTTCGACCCTCTGCACTTTAATAATATCTGAAATCTTAGGAGAGGATCTATCCACCTAATAACGGCGAAAGAAGAACAGCTATAAATCTCCTCTGATGGACCCACATTTAGCAATGGACCCTGCCATACACTGCTATTCTGCTCCACATGCATGTTCTGATTCATACTGACACACACACACTAGCACTCAGAACAAAGTACACACAGTCTCATGCGGCCAAAGATGCCCATGTAGAATACGCAGGTTCTATATTCAAAGAGTGAACAAACACACAAAGGAGTCTATGCGTTTTATATTAATAATCTGATGGATGCAGATGTCCACCTCCCAATGCAGAAGCCATATATTTGAGGGAGTGAGGGACATTTTATGTTTAGATATACTATAATACTATAATCTGCTAGAGGCTGTACTAGGCACAATCATTATTTGTTTAAAGCGTTGCCCTATAGGCAATCTCAGTTCAGACCAGCCTCTGATTGCGTTATGCAGTAAACCCTGCAGACCACCAGCTCAACATATCAGTGAGATTCATCCCATCGAAAACAGACTGAAGCCGAAGACATTCTCAATCAAACAATGCTTTTTGTAAGAAAAAGATACCTCAAACCATGTGGCTTGCTGAGGAGAGGTGCGATATTACTTTTCAAAGTCACAGGTCTTACAATTTTCGCCTGGGAGATGATCAAATGGGTGAAAAAAAAATAAATCCCATAAACACTGATGGAAGGACCCGATCCATATCTAATGTCCAGAATATTATAGAGACATGAGGGTGTGCATTTCTGACTTGAGCCTGTAAGCAAGCAACAGGAACAACCTAGCAAGCAACTAGGGGTGGGAATCAGTGATGTTATATTAATAACTGAGTCTAGTCTAGTGGAGCAGGGTGGCTGATCGCCAATGTATATACCATTCAATGATAGCAAATCATTACACAAACTTGCTTTAATGAAAAGAAATGATTTTACACAGCATTTACCAACACAATGAGAAAACGTAACTATTTTATAAGGTGGCAATTTCGTATTAATTCATATGACGTGATTGGTATGGAAACATGATTTTTAGAAAGAAAAAAAAGCATGAATGTCCACCTCTAAACCTAACCGTATACTATTTATTAGGGGTACATGTATTCATCCCGAAGTGTACAGTACGGACGACATGGTTCGGTGCATGCAATCAGACAACGAATACAGTCAGTCACGGGTGATACACACTCCAATCCAGAGGAGTGCACGTGCGGTAATGCAATGCTGTTTGCTAACCACCATAACAGGAAAAAGAGCAGAAGAAGAACAGCGCATACACGTCACGAATGACTTGAGCGCTTGAAAACAAAGTCCACTAGATAGTGTGCACACGTCAAATGTGTCGTTCTGCGCTCATGGACAAAGGAGAATACTTTGAAAGGTGCGTGAAACGGAATAGTTTAAGTGGATCAAATTGTAACACTCCTAATGCACAAGTTTTATTTTTCATTATTCTATTTATTTTGTACTTTTATAACACAATATGCTTTTCCATTTTGTAGCTGATTGTGACCAAATACCTTTTGTTTTTTTATTAGCCCTGCAAAAAAATATGACCAGAGTTTATTCTGTTTACTGCTTAGTGCATAATAAACTTAAGGAAGCTATATTGTACCAATAGGGGACTAAATGCTGCTAGTGGAACGAACTGTGATTTGCACAACAGTGTGTTCAAAATAAAATAAAATAAACCTAGCATTGTGGATTTGTTCCTGTGTCCAGTTACACTTTATTTTAGGGTCCAATTCTCACTATTAATTAGTTGCTTATTAGCATGCATATTACTAGGATATTGACTGTTTATAAAGCATATATAAATGCCTTATTCTGCAATGACCATATTCTACATCTCACAATTCTACCCAATATCTAAACTTAACTTAACTACCTTAACTAACTATTAATAAGTAGTAATTAGGGGTTTATTGAGGCAAAAGTCACAGTTAATAGTTAGTTAATAGTGAGAAGTGGACCCTAATCTAAAGTGTGACCATTTTTCCTATTATACCGAAATCATACCGAACTGTGACCCCAAAACCGAGGTACGTACCGAACTGTGACTTCTGTGTACCGTTAAACACCCCTACTATTTATTTAGTCATTTTCTAATGAATTTTGAGTATATGCCAAAACACCCTTATGGAAATTTGAACTATTTTACATTTTGACGAATTGGTGGTTAATTCATTTTAATTCGTATGATCTCATTTGCATTTCTCCTAAATGTAAAATAATTTGAATTGCCATATACTCAAAATTCACAAGAAAAATTACAACATAAATAGCTGAATTTGGAACTGACATAAAGCAAAATATACACTTCTGTTAATTGTGACATTTGGTCATCATCAGTCAATGGCGATAATCTCAAAATGGCCAAATATTGGCAGATTAAATCTCACTGGTGAATCTCACTATCTGGGCCACAATAGAATAATAATATTGTATTTCGCTAGATTTAATTTATGGCTATCCAAAACTCTGGTATATAGCGTATGGATTCTGCTGAGATCGCATTCTTGTATACTCACAGATTTGAAAAAAAATTATTATAAAAATATCAAAATTATTGATTTATGCTGTATCGATACAGTATCATCATGAGGTGAAATCTTGTGGCAAAAAAAAAAAACTATATTAAATTTTATGGGAATTCTAATATCCAGATATTTTTCCACAGCCAAGGCTCCTATTCTCAAAACTACTTGACTCAGATGTTCACACTGACAAGACTGAATCATCAGCAAGCGACACCCTCCCTCGGACTTCCTCAGTCCACATCTGATGATCTTCCCACAAGGTGTCTCACCTCCCAGAAAAAAAGAGTGAAAGTGAACACACCATGCTTCTCTAACCTTTCGAAACAACTGAAACACCTCTAGTACACTACATATGGACTATAGATGCTAGTTGCATATTATAAGATCCCTGAGCAACAGTGTGATGACTGACAGTGAGTTAGGTAGCTTCGGAGAAATAGGTCATAGAGCTAAAAATACCTATCTGTGTCTCTCTCTCTCCTCTTGAAGACAAAGAGAGTCTCTCTGGGAAAAAAAAGTGAGTGAGTGAAATGAAGAGAACAGCCCACCAGTCTCAGAAAAAAAGATGCCCTTATAGAATTGCGGCTGCTTATGCAAACAAACATTAAAAAGGGCCTGAGTATAAGGATGGGGAGGAAGGATCTAGAACGGGGTTGACAGTCTTCGGCTTAAGAGCGACAGTGTGAAGAATTATCTAGAATTCATTTTTCTCAGATCAGTGAGGCAAAGCGGAATAACTATCCAAGAAGTCCGCATTCCGCATCCTGTGAAATGACTGGGAGAGACAGGGCACCATCACTTTAGGAGACAGAGAGAAAGAGATAGTGGAAGATAGAGGAGAAAATATAGACAGTAAGTGAACTTGAGTAATTACTAGAGAGATCTGAGGACCAGTAAAGACTGAACAAAGAGAAATACACAACGAGAACAGTGGGAAACTAATGCAATGATTCAAAGATTCCCAATGAAATGCCATCATTTTGGTGAAGGCATGCCAGTTAGCAGATAATCAGCAATCAAGGCAGGCATAATTTAATCACCATCTCTTAAAAATGAGTGATTTATAAAAAGCCAGTAATGTAAATTAGATTGGCTCCTCAACTGATATCTCCTCATGGCTCCAGAAGTACTGCACTTTAACTGGGTTCTTTGAAGAGGGTTATTGAAGAGCGTAACATCACAGTAATTCAGATGCTGATTGCAGCCCCTCTTTCTGTTCATTCATGTTTCTCATGCAAATATTTCAAGACGCACACCTGAAAACATCCGGCCACATTCAATAACAAAGTTCACCACTCAGGGAAAGTGATCGAACCAAAGAGAACCCGAGTAAGATACTGCAGGATTTGTCATGTATGAGTTACTTACACAAGTCACTGAATCA
The DNA here is from genome assembly GCF_018812025.1 of Megalobrama amblycephala. NCBI lineage: Eukaryota > Metazoa > Chordata > Actinopteri > Cypriniformes > Xenocyprididae > Megalobrama > Megalobrama amblycephala. Next base: position 34,016,490 of record NC_063059.1, on the reverse strand, counting down.
AAACTGCGGATTTACAAAATCCACAGAAGTTTCATTCCTTTACAGGAAAGTATTAGAGAGTGCAACTGAATACTCATGTACTGGTAACACTTTACAATAAGGTCCCATTAGTTAATAATGCATTTACTAACATTAACGAACAATATTTACAGTATTAGTCTTTTTTAACGTTAGTTACAACTGATTAGTTCAGGTCTATTAGCCTAAATGTCAGCAGATACCACTTTTGATTTTAATAATGTATTGGTAAATTTTGAAATTAACATTAAGATTAATAAATGCTTTGCAAGTATGTTTCTTTAGTTCATGTCAACTAATGATTTAACTACCCAGGTGAAAATATACTATAGTAATTTATAGTAAATACTATAGTGTTTTTGAACCATACTATAGTAAAGAACTTGAATTAATTTGTTGTAGTAATATAATAACTATAGTAATTACTTTACCCAATACTTTACCAAGTTTTCTACAACTATAGGGTTTATAATGCTACAATATACACTACAGTTTACTGTAGTAAAAAACTAATGTATACTACGGTATTTATTACAGTTGATCAGTTCATTATAGTTAATACTACAGTATGCTGTAGCATTCATTAACAAAGTGTTGTAAATACTATAACATATACAGTATACTACAATTTACTATAGTATGGTTCAAAAACACTATAGTATTTACTATAAATGACTATATTATTTGTTACCAATAGGGCTATTTATATGATACGCTAAGGTAGCCTAGTTAAATGTCCAAGAAATACGTTTTGTTTTTGGTTACAATACCCATTGTCACACTTAATAAAAACTATTATAATGTAAGTTACTGTGTATAGGTACAGTATGGACAGGAAATTGACGTTTAATAGCCGTCTAGCACTGGTTACGCAAATGGCGTCCACTGTACATTCAAAAAGGTCACGTGAGGCACGTGATGAACTGAACGTAGGACAGGTGTGTATTCAAACTCCAGATTTTTACGAAAAACATACACATAGTGACGAAAGCAGCTATATTAATGTATATTTTCTAGACTTATGTTAAGTCCCACTTAATTTGGCACCTCTGAATAAGTATTTTTATTTGTCTGAATTCAAATTATGCCAAGGCTATCGTGTAAATGTGAATAACCGGTGTTGTAGCACTTTACTCGAATGTTATTTCACTTATATTACTCTCATTTGTTATTTTTTTTTACAGTTTATCAGTTCACTATAGTTAATACTACAGTATGCTGCAGCATTCATTAACAAAGTGTTGTAAATACTATAACATATACAGTATACTACAATTTACTATAGTATGGTTCAAAAACACTATAGTATTTACTATAAATGACTATATTATTTGTTACCAATAGGGCTATTTATATGATACGCTAAGGTAGCCTAGTTAAATGTCCAAAAAATACGTTTTGTTTTTGGTTACAATACCCATTGTCACACAAAAACTATTATGATGTAAGTTACTGTGTATAGGTACAGTATGGACAGGAAATTGACGTTTAATGGCCGTCTAGCACTGGTTACGCAAATGGCGTCCACTGTGCGTTCAAAAAGGTCACGTAAGGCACGTGATGAACTGAACGTAGGACAGGTGTGTATTCAGACTCCAGATTTTTACGAAAAACACACACATAGTGACGAAAGCAGCTATATTAATGTATATTTGCTAGACTTATGTTAAGTCCCACTTAATTTGGCACCTCTGAATACGTTTTTTTTTTTGTCTGAATTCAAATTATGTCGTGTAAATGTGAATAACCGGTGTTGTAGCGCTATACTCGAATGTTATTTCACTTATATTACTCTCATTTGTTATTTTTGACAGATTTGGACGTATAATTTGTCATATATATGGTTAAATAAGTGTCTTACCTCACAAAACCTCATCCTGTCTGACTGAATGCTGCGCGCGCCGCTCTAGTCAGTTAACGGTTTTTGCGCGAGCGAGAAATTTGTCATTCAAAAAAGTCGCCTCCATTCACAAACTTGAAGTGATATCAATCATAAAATTAATAATTTATAATAGCTTAAGTTATAAAAAGTAGACACCTAACATTCCACGAGCTTTGTAATGTGGCCTGGTTGTATTTTGGTATTTTTTCAAAACGTAATACCAACACGTTACCAACGTGACGTTACCAAACTGCAACCACAAAACACCGTTGTTAAGACGTTTTGGGTCAAGGTAGGCAGTCGTGGTGGTAGTTACAAGAGATGCAACCTCGCAGGTTAAGAAAGTGCAATTTCCCCCTTAATAAGATACAAGAGCTACAGTCACATATTCATGCCAAATACAAACACGTCTCCCCATTCGGAAGGTCCCCGTCTCTAGCAGACGAATGTAAAGCAATTTTTGGCACTGAGCCCGTGTGGCGTCTGCGTGCCGCACGCCGAAAAAATGTGTCAGTGTGCACAAAGGAATCTAATGGAAACTTCACGGAATGTGCATTAATTCAACGGCGCATGAAACATATCAAATGTTACACGCCACTAAAATACCATGCATTCATAACGCTAATAATTCATATGCACGATGCATGTGATTTGTACAATCTTATGTATGTGATCACCGCGTGCGATGCAAAACCATTGCTTAGTGTGATAAATTGTAACATTTTCCAGTTCAGCCAGTTTGCACATCCCTCTTACAGGCAGCATATCATCTTGTTTGACATCATTTTATACAAAAGCAAAAGCAAAAATGTTCAAGTGTCATCGTTTATCTTGGTGACCAGTGAACTCTCCGATTCCAATACCAACAACTGTAAGTTCCTAGTGATCAATACTGACGCCGGGTCAACATTCCCAACATTCCTCCATATCACTGTGCATATGCAGAAATGACACCCGAGACTCTGCACTTTACAACGTGCCATATTTGCTCAGATGACAAAATGTCGTCGCATGCATTATGATTTATTGCATTTCAACATGCATTCGTAGTTTAAACCTCGCCGGCATTTTATACTTTTAAAGATGTTTGCATATTTGTGAATTTGAACGAACGCTGTTTGTTGCATGACATGTATCCCATAAAGCATTAAAACATAAATATTTTTACTTACGATTTCAGAGGATTTTGGACCACTGTGGCCATTTTGATATAGAATGATACAATGTAAGACTGCAGATCCCCGGTATTGTACATGTAATATAGCAGCAATTTCAATTTCATTCATTCTCTGGGGCTGCGGCTGGATCAGCCAGCCAATAGGAGCACGGCTGACTGATGATGAGCGCTGGGAAATGTAGTTTTAATTCCCTTGTGTCTGCAGGAGTCAGCGGCGCTTGAACTACAAATAGAACAATGCACTGGGGTTAACTGTATACTAGTCCCGCCTTGATTTTGTATGGGTAAGCCAAAACATCTACTGTAAATTCAAGGTTGGATTGCTGGACTGTCTGTCAGTAGCTTTGTTGATTCGTATAGAGAAATGGGAATATTTCTAGAGAGCTATGGCAGAAAGAAATCATTCGTTCTTACAATTATAGGCTAGCCTACTATATAGGCTATAAGAGATAATTACATCAAAATTAGGTTGGCATTGATCAATATCACATTGCTTTATTAAATAATTTATTTAATAATCATACATATCTTTCTCACTAATGTATATTTGAACACACACTTTTCAAATATGCATTACACCGTTTTCATCTCCTAAATCTAACCCTCAATCAAAATTTTCTGCATTTTACATTTTCATTAAAGGATTAGTTTACTTTAGTTCCTGATGATTTACTCACCCCCATGCCATCCAAGATGTCCATGTCTTTCTTTCTTCAGTCGAAAAGAAATATTGAGGAAAACATTCCAGGATTATTCTCCTTATAGTGGACCTCAATGGACCCCAAACGGTTGAAGGTCAAAATTACAGTTTCAGTGCAGTTTCAAAGGGCTTTAAACGATACCAGACGAGAAATAAGGGTCTTATCTAGAGAAACCATAACTCATTTTCTAAAAAAATAAATAAAAAATTATATACATTTTAACCATAAATGCTCATCTTAAACTAGCTCTCTTCTTCTTCTTCTTCTTCTTCTTCTTCTTCTTCTTCTTCTTCTCTATTTGAATTCCAGCAGTGTAGATGCTGCCCTCCACAGGTCAGAGTTTGAACTAATATATATTTGCGCTAGCATATTGTATATGACAATTTAGTTCAAATTTTGACCTGTGGAGGGCAGTAATACACTTAGCAGTGTCTACACTGCTGGAATTCAAATAGAGAAGAAGAAGAAGAAGAAGAAGAAGAGAGCTAGTTCAAGATGAGCATTTATGGATAAAATGTATATAATTGTTTTTTTTGTTTTTTTTTGAAAATGAGCGATTGTTTCGCTAGATAAGACTCTTATTCCTCATCTGGTATCGTTTAAAGCCCTTTGAAGCTGCACTGGAACTGTAATTTTGACCTTCAACCGTTTAGGGTCCATTGAAGTCCACTATAAGGAGAATAATCCTGGAATGTTTTAATCAAAAACCTAAATTTCTTTTCGACTGAAGAAAGAAAGTCATGAACATCTTGGATGACATGGGGGGTGAGTAAATTGTCAGGAAATTTTAATTTGAAAGTGAACTAATCCTTTAAGACATTATATTCTATTTTTAATAAAGCATGTTATCCTCCTCCATGTGGACTGCTGATATAGCCTATATATTAACTACAGAGACAATAACGTTAATACTTATAGTCTAATAATTCTCCTATATGTTTTTATTCTACTTATAAAATGCACATTCATCAATCATGTGGATTCAAATACTGTGACAAGAGGCCAGATTGACCTCTAAAAGTGACTATAAAGTGCTCTTCAGTCCAGTTAACTGCAATGGCGCCACTTTGAAGGCATTCTGTGACATGTGATATTTATAGATCCCTGCTAACAAATATTTAATGAACCTTAGCAAGCTCTATGGAAAGACTGTGAACAAAAAATGTCCTGTTGATTCATAAGGGATTTCTGCAGAACACTAAAATTTGTGCATTTTTAAAGGGGGTTTTATAGTTGAGCTAATCCTCATTTCATTATTGCAATGTAAGAAATTCTGAAACATAATTAAACATCAGTGATATTCTGTTTGCACCAACAGTTTACAAAATGTTACCTTTTTTTAAAGTCATAATTATTATAGAATAATAAGCTCATGTGAGAGCTTATTTTATGGAGACTTGTTTTTATTGACTCCAGTATAAACTTCTTGTTTTCTGCACACAAAGACATCTACAAGACAGTTCATCATAATAACCACTAGAGGGAGTCAAGAAAGTGCTCAGTAATACAAAATGAAGGCGCTTGATAGAACACCAACAGCGCCCTCTGCAGTTCAGCTTGATAACTAAGTAGTCCTGGGACAGTTGTAGTGTAACTAGCTTTCCAGGGAGTTGGGATGGTTTTAAATCTTTCACGATGTCTGAAATGCTGCTGAAAGATATGGATGAGATTTGTCTCGGGTCTGCTAAGATGGACGAGCAGAAGGAAAATGGCCGGAGTTTTCTCCTGGTGGACGAAAACGAAAGCTTGCAGGTTTGTTTTTGTTAGCTTCTGTGTTAGCCATCAAGCTATTAGGTAAAAGCACATGTAGTGTCTTTGTTGTTTTTATACACTTTGAGAGGTGTTTGTCAAATCATAAACATGGTAATAACTAATAATAATATGTGTGATATGAATAATACAGATAAACTAACCCCAAACTGTCAACTAAATCACGAGGAGGAAGAGCTGTCTTTTGTCAACATTTAGGAATCTCACTGACATGTAATCTTTACAGGTCGATCATCATTGATTATGGTTTGTGTTTTTGTCACGTACATCCACATTATTACAGAGCCATGTGATACAGCACATGATACATCTGTCAACACAGTGTGATTTATAAACATTAAATGACCTCAGTGTTGTATACTGCTGTTATGTTATGGTTTTAAACTTTACCATAGTGTTACCATTTGTGTGTGTGTATATAAGGATATAACCAAGGTATATTATGTTTTTGGACACGTATCATAATGATACCATTATATTATTGATGTACGTTGTTAATACCATGGCATATGAATATAATATTAACTGTTATCTATTGACTGAGAGTCAACAGTGACAGTGCCATTTTGGATAGTTTACAGACATGAAAGTGGTTAATTACTTTCATGTGAGATTGTTACTGTATAGAGACCAAAAATTAAGCTTCATTATGTACTTACTCTTTGTTGTTCAAAATCTGACTTTCTTTCTTCAGTAGAACACAAAAGGCAGGATGACTCAGTCATCATTCATGATAATAATATTTGGGCGAACTGTCCCTTCAAGATTCTTAGATAGACAAGTCAAGTCACCTATATATAGCGCTTTATACAATACAGATTGTTTCAAAGCAGCTTTACTGTGATAACAGGTAAATGATTCAATGATGCAAACAGACTGTAAAGCAGCTCTAAAAGAAAATAGTGTCATTGTTCAGCTGAAGTCAGTTTAGTGTTGATTCAGTTATGATGTAAAGATTATTAAATTAGTTATCAGTTATTAAATTACTTAATTTCATCTATAAAGCAGCTCTGCAAAAAAAAAAAAGAAAGAAAAAAAGACATCTTGCAGATCAGTTCAGTTATCCATTAGTGTCAGTGCAGTCAATTGACCCTTCGCAAAGACTCGCCCCCCTTAGTTACTGTTGCTTTGTCTGACAAGCCATGGCGCTGTCACGCCACACAGAGTGAAAAATACATTGTGGAGCAAAGAGGACACTGACAATACGTCGACAGACAAGACAGAGCAGGTTACTTATGATATTAAATAAAGTCCCAGCTTTCAAATTGTGTAATTTTTTAAAGAAATTCGAACAATAAAAAAAACGTTTTGTGTCATGACAGATTGCTGTAGCGCTTCAGCTCAAGCGGCTCGTGAACCGATCATCTTTTCCTACTAGTTCATTTATTGCATCAAATAAACATGAATGAACATCAGAAGGAATGTTGTTTCAAACGCAGAAAGACGTAAATACACACCATTTTTCAAGCTCAAGACCACCGAGGTTAGATCACCCAAAAATGAAAATAATGTAATTTATTACTCACCCTCATGTCGTTCCAAACCCATAAGACCTTCGTTCATCTTCGGAACACAAATGAAGATATTTTAGTTGAAATCCGATGGCTCCGTGAGGCCTGCATAGACAGCAATGACATTTCCTCTCTCAAGATCCATTAAGGTACTAAAAACATATTTAAATCGGTTCATGTGAGTACAGTGGTTCAATATTAATATTATAAAGCGACGAGAATATTTTTGGTGCGCCAAAAAAATAAAATAACGACTTATTTAGTGATGGCTGATTTCAAAACACTGCTTCAGTGTTTAAGATAAAATATCTTAATTCGTGTTCTTAAGATGAATGAAGGTCTTACGGGTGTGGAACGGCATGAGAGTAATAAATGACAGAATTTTCATTTTTGGGTGAACTAACCCTTTAATCTTCTAACTCCTGACTGCTTTGTTGGACAAAATTGCAGATTCTGCGTTATGATTGGTTAGATCGCTTGTCAATCAAACTCTCGGCGAAGGGTCAATTAAGTAATATTGTTGAATATTAAGTGTCCCCGATAGATACTTAGATAGATAGATAGATAGATAGATAGATACATACATCCACCGGCCATTTTATTAGGTACACCTTGTTAGTACTGGTTTGGACCCCCTTCTGCCTTCAGAACTGCCTTAATTCCTCAGAGATGTTTCATGCAGTTGAAGCGAATCTCACATTCCAACACATCCCAAAGGTGCTCTACTGGATTGAGATCTGGTGACTGTGGAGGCCATTTGAATATAGTGAACTCGTTGTCATGTTCAAGAAACCAGTTTGAGATTAATTGAGCTGACACGTTGTGTTATCCTGCTTGAAGTAGCCATCAGAAGATGGAAACACTGTGGTAATAAAGGGATGGACATGGTTTGCAGCAATACTCAGGTAGGCTGTGGCATTTAAACGATGCTCGATTGGTCAGAAGTGGTCCAAAGTGTGCTAAGAAAATATCCCCCACACCATCACACCACCAGCAGCAGCCTAAACCGTTGATACAAGTCAGGATGGATCATGCTTTCATGTTGTTTACGCCAAATTCTAGGCTCTACCATCTGCATGTCATGACAGGAGTAGCACCCTTTTGCATGAAGGTTTGATGTGTTGTGTGTTCAGAGATGCTGTTCTGCAAACCTCAGTAGTGGTTATTTGAGTTACTGTTGCCTTTGACCTCTGGCATCAATGAGGCACTTTCACCCCAAAGGACTGCCACTCACTGGATATATTCTCTTTTTCGGACCATTCTCTATAAACCTGATGTCTCTCATACTTTTTCTCTCCCAGGTAAAGAACGAAGGCCATTTTTTGCAGAGGTTGGGCTGCAGTGCTGCTCAAGCAGTCAAAGTGCTTTCCATCTTCGGCAACACGGGCGACGGCAAGTCCCACACGCTTAACCACGTGCTTTTCGATGGCGAGGAGGTATTTGCCACATCTCCGTCTCCATCCTCATGCACGGTGGGCGTATGGGCCGCCTACGATCCTCACCTGAACTTGATCGTACTGGATACAGAGGGCCTGCTTGGTGCCGCCAGTCAGCAGAACCGCCGGATGCGTCTGCTGCTGAAGGTTCTGGCCGTATCAGACGTGGTCGTTTACCGCACAAGAGCTGAGAGGCTGCACAACGACATGTTTCAGTTCCTCGGCAGCGCGTCGGCAGCTTACCTGAAGCACTTTACACCTGAGCTCCGCACTCTGTCTAACCGCTGCGGGCTGGACGTGCCTCTCTCCAGCCTGGGACCTGCCGTAATAGTTTTCCAGGAGACTTCTCGCACTCAGCTGCTAGGCCAAGGTAAGCCAGAGCAAGCAGACTTTCACATTTACAAGACCCGAAGTGTTTATCAATATGAACACAGCATTTTTCTGATACATGTTGTTGCCAAAGGCTGTTGTACGACTAGCCTGAGGCAAAGGGATTGTTGCTTCAACTTGGGTCTGCACACCCTCATGGGGCCTAAACACATAGCCAGGGGGATCTTTGAAAAAGTCCTGAATTCAGACTGGTGGAGAATCCCACTGGAAAAACACAAGTTGTCAGTCAAACTGAATTGTTTCATCATTCCCACTTTTATTTCTCTTTGCTTAGTGATGAGAATTTCAATTTGTTTCATTGTCTCTAGTCAAATGATGAATCTTTAGAGAGATTTTAGTCAGTAATATGCCGGGCCAATAACAAAATACTATTTTTTGCTAAGTTTTATCTATTATTTTAATCAAAAATACAGTAGGAATGCAATGCATGCATACAGACAAAGACTTAGGGTTAGTTCACCCTAAAATGAAAATTATCCCATGCCCTCAAGTCATCGGTGTATATGACTGTCTTCTTTCAGACGAACACAATTGGAATTATATTAATAAAATATCCTGGCTTTTCCAGGCTTTATAATGGTAGTGAATGAAAAATGAAAAAAATGAATAGTGAATGGGGCTCATGATTTTGAAGCCCAAAAAGTGCATCCATCCATCATAAAAGTAATCCATACAACTCCAGGGGGTTAATAAAGGCCTTCTGAAGCAAAGCGATGCATTTTTGTAAGAAAAATTTCCATATGTATAACTTTACAGGCAATAATCACTAGCTAGTGATTCTAGTTTATAAAGTAAAAATATAGATTTTTTTCTTACAAAAACTCATCACTTTGCTTCAGAAGGCCTTTATTAACCCACTGGAGCTGTATGGATTACTTTTATGATGGATGGATGTACTTTTTTGGGCTTCAAAATCTCAAGCCCCATTCACTACCATTATAAAGCTTGGAAGAGCCAGGATATTTTTTAATATATCTCAGATTATGTTCGTCTGAAAGAAGAAAGTCATATACACCCAGGATGGCTTGAGGGCGAGTAAATCATGGGATAATTTTCATTTTTGGGTGAACTATCCCTTAAAATGTATGATAAGAATGTGTTTAATTTGTGAATTAAAATTCATTTTGAACTGTCCTGTTATCATAATGAAGAAAATTAATTTATTTTATTTAATTTTTTACTAAAAGTTTTTCACTGCTTATTAGTTGAAAAAAAGTCAAAAGTTTGAAATAGTCATGTGGTGCAATCAACATAACAAAAAAAAAACATAACTGTGTCAAGTTAAAAATAATAATTAAAAAAAAAAAAAATAATTTATATACTTAAGTATATTTTAAAACATTAACAAATAATGTGTGCACATTTACGCAAAGTGCATGGAAAATGTTTTTACTTTTTATTTATTGTTAGACCACATGACATTTTTGAATTTAAATGATTAAATTGTAACTTTTTTTGAATATGGTATAAACATATTCTTATGTCAAGTCTTATGAAACCAACATGGATACAAAGAGATATTATATAAAATATTATACAATATTGCTTCTTCAGGTGCCTTATTGCTTCTATAAAAGATTACTGCACAATAAACTTATTTTATTAGGGCACATTTTCAAAGGACATGGATATTCATAAAATCCTTTTATTTTTGTCATTTGTCCAAAAGAAAATCAAAACACTGGAGCATCAGAATGGGAATGAAAGGTGATTTAAGTGACTTAATGGTTAAGCTACTAGTTATCTAACACAGATTGCAGGTAAATCCCAAGGCAGAGTGACTCAGGTTACAAAGATCACAATACTGCTCAATTACAATTGTACCCTTGGGTAAACCCAATGTTTTCAGCATGATGTAAATCATGGTTCATAAAAAATATTATATAAAACGCATAAAAAAGCTGTATATGCCTGTAAACACTTCTTTCATCTTTTTATTTTGAAACTTTTGAACTATTGTCTTCCGATGAAGTGTCAGGCTAGAGAAATATGGGTTTGTTTTCTTATCCAGATGCCTCTGCCCTGGGGCAAGCAGACACACTGTTGCAAAAGCGCTTCCATGACTTGGGCCAGAGCACAGACGCCTTCAGCTCCGTTCAGTATGTGGGCACCCAGACCATCACTCCCCCCACAGACTACTCACAGTTACTGCAGATAGTCAATCAGCAAGTGAACAACACATCCCAGCGAGCCCCGCGCCAGCCTGCCATTGTGTTCAGTGCGTTGAAGGTAGCTCCTCACGCATTTCTTTGTGTATGTCTGTGTAAAGTGGCTCCAAAAAGAAATTAGACACTTAAGCTTTGATGTTTTGTTTGATTTATTTTGTATCTAATGCAATTAAAGGGATAGTTCACCCAAAAATAAAAATTATCCCGTGACTTACCCTCAAGCCATGTATATGACTATCTTCTTTTAAGAAGATATATTTAATAATATCCTGGCTCTTCCTAGCTTTGTAATGGGAGTGAATGGGGGGCATGCATCCAAAGTTTCTTGACCATCGAATCAGCATATTAGAATTATTTCTGAAGGATCATGTGACACTGAGGACTGGAGTAATGATGCTGAAAATTCAGCTTCACGTCACAGGAATAAATTACATTACATCTTACAAAACATCTTGCCTATCCCAAACTTTAAGTGTCCTAAAGTACTTTTTGGGGTCAGTGTATGCATATAATGTTTGTGTTCACCTTTGTCCACTGAGCATGTTTCTGAAACTGCGCTTCACTGGACCTCACTGCTCTGCTCTCTCTCAGGCCTTGAGCGACAGGTTCTGTGGCGAGATCTCGGATGACAAAATCAGCATATGCTCATTTTTTCCTGATGAATATTTCACTTGCCCATCAGTCTGTCTCAGCTGCAAGTAAGTCCACACAGACTTTATGCTCAGAGCAATAGATTGAATGGATTTGTTTAATTTGCAGGTTGTGTTTAAAGGGATAGTTTACCCAAAAATTAAAATTCTGTCATCATTTACTCACCCTCAAGTTGTTCCAAGCCTGTGTGAATTTATTTTTTTCTGCTAAACTCAAAAAAAGATATTTGGAAGAATGTTCCTAACCAAACAGTTGATGGACCTCATTGACTTCCATAGTAAGGAAAAAAATAATAGGGTCCATCAACTGTTTGGTTATAAACATTCTTCAAAATATCTTCTTTTGTGTTCAACAGACAAAAGAAATTCATACAGGTTTGGAACAACTTGAGGGTGAGTAAATGATGACAGAATTTCATTTTTGGGTGAAATATCACTTTAATGCACCTCACAGATGCTATGTGTTTGATGCATAGTAAATCAAGGAAATTTCTGCTGCGTCATACACCAGACTCTAATTTCATTGCATCAACACTGAGCCACTTCATTATTTGGTGATTCACAGTTATAAAGAACTAGGATCTCTACTCAGCATGCAAAACTAATGTACAGAAACGAGTCGCACAGAAAAAACAAAAAGCTGTCAGTGCACTTGAATGTAATTAGGTCTTGCATCAATTGTTGTTGTTATTGCTTGTGTTTGTGTGTATGACTTAATAGAGCAGTATTGTTCAAGAACCTTTAAGAGCTAGCAAATCATAACTAACTTCTTCAAAATCCCACGACTTTAGTGTTCGGTGTAAAAATGGCATGAACCACCAGAAAGACGCTGTCCCGCACATGGCTGATGGATTGTGTCAGTATGCCCACCAATACAACAATAAAGTTCTCATCTGTAAGGTAACATCAAGGTTAAGATCGCTGTTTTGTTTTGTTTTGTTTTGTTTTTTGGTTTTGTTTGTTTTTTGGTTTTGTTTCACATTATTTTATTTAGCTTTTAGTTTAGTTTGATGTTTTAATTTCAATTCCTTTTTATTGTTTTTATTTTTAGTTTTTAGTTTTGTTTTATTTTTGTTTTTGGTTTATTTGTTTTTGGTTTATTTTATAGTTTAGTTGTTTGTTTTGTTTGTCTTTCTTTTTGTTGTACTGTTTATATTTTATTTATTAATATTACTTATTTTCTCCATTTGCACTACTTTATTTTGCACAGTTTCTCATTGTATGCACAACACAGCTATGCTACCAACACTTTGGCAAAACAAATGTGCAGGTTTTTTTCCATGTAAATAAATCACACTAAATTGAATTCAAATTAATACTGATTAAAGGTACACTATGTAACTTTTGGCCCTCTAGCAGTTGAAAAAAAAAAAAATTCCATGCATTTTGCGGAAGAACGTTGTTTTGGTTGTGCTTCGGCTCTGCGTGACTGTGTGGATGAATATGGTTATCATACTGCCTCATAAAAAATTCACTACTAGGATTAGATATAACCAGTTTAGATGTAAAGGATCTCAAGCTGAAGATGTTACTGTAGCTTTACCCATTAATAGATGTGGTACTTCCTTAAAAATAAATTCCAGCAGAGCTACAACAACTACATTGAAATGAGCCTTCATAATAGATAATGCTTTACAATGAACTCTGTTCGAGAGCTATATATAGCAATTTATCAGTTCAGTAAAACACATTATTACCTGTAGAGTATTACAAATGCCATCTCCACATCACTTTTACAACTTTTCAAATTCCTCAGTTCTCGCCATCTCAAAAAAAGCCAAGCCAATGTTGATTCTTGTTTTATTACGAGTTCTGTCACATTCTCTTTTTGCCAGCAGACTCTCCTCTGTTCGGGGTTTGTTTAAAAAGGCACGTTCGAGATTTAATGGCGCCATATCAACCTTTCTTGCTCGTGACAACTAACTAACCTATGCCACTCCCACACCATACACACGTCAAAGTAGCCGGAGCAACTTTTCTCTACTTACAGATATGACAATACACGCACAAGCGAGTGACATGTATGCAATTTCCCGCGTAAACCATCCTGTTAGGTCTAAAATATAAACACTTATGATAGGCTTACCATAGTGAATCAGTGTAAGACAAAAATGTATTGACATGATGTATTGACTCATTATTTAAAGGTGCCCTAGATTCAAAAATTGAATTAACCTCGGCATAGTTAAATAACAAGAGTTCAGTACATGGAAATGACATACAGTGAGTCTCAAACACCATTGCTTCCTCCTTCTTATATAAATCTCATTTGTTTAAAAGACCTCCGAAGAACAGGTGAATCTCAACATAACACCGACTGTTATGTAACAGTCGGGGTGTACGCCCCCAATATTTGCATATGCCAGCCCATGTTCCCAACATTATGAAAGGCATTAGACAAGGGCAGAACGTCTGGATGTGCACTGCTGAATCATCAGACTAGGTAAGCAAGCAAGGACAATAGCAAAAAATGGCAGATGGAGCAATAATAACTGACATGATTCATGATATCATGATATTTTTAGGGATATTTGTAAATTGTCTTTCTAAATGTTTCGTTAGCATGTTGCTAATGTACTGTTAAATGTGGTTAAAGTTACCATAGTTTCTTACTGTATTCACGGAGACAAGAGCCGTCGTTATTTTCATTTTTTAAACATGTGCAGTCTGTATAATTCATAAACACAACTTCATTCTTTATAAATCTCTCCAACAGTGTAGCATTAGCCGTTAGCCACGGAGCATAGCCTCAAACTCATTCAGAATCAAATGTAAACATCAAAATAAAAACTGCACTTACGCGATTAGACATGCTGCATGATGAACATTTTGTAAAGATCCATTTTGAGGGTTATATTAGCTGTTTGAACTTTTTTTATGTTGTTTAAGGCAAGCGCGAGCTCTTGGGGCGTGGAGCACAAGATTTAAAGGGCCACACACTCTGAATCGGCGCATTTCTAATTATGCCCCAAAATAGGCAGTTAAAAAAATTAATTAAAAAAAATCTATGGGGTATTTTGAGCTGAAACTTCACAGACACATTCAGGGGACACCTTATACTTATATTACATCTTTTAAAAAAAAAGTTCTAGGGCACCTTTAAATTTTGTTAATTTTGAACAAAAAAAAGTTACATAGTGTACCTTTAAGACTAGTCCCTAGATTTAAGCGGATTCGCCCCTTGTTTTGTTATGTTAATTGAGGTTTCAGATTAATGCGTTTGCAAAAACTGTCCAATATGGATTAGATTTCTCAGTTTGAAACAAAGAGATGATGGGAAAACAATGATAATCCATTTCTGTTACAGAAGTGCTATGAGGGCGGAAGGGAAGTGATTGTCGTACCCAAAACATCTGCCTCTTCAGATAATCAATGGCTTGGTCTGGCCAAGTATGCATGGTCAGGGTGAGTGAGATGTTTTTTCTACTGAAACTAACCTCAGAAGCTGGTCCTCGTCCATGCTCTGAACCCTGGTCTTGTTCTACAGCTATGTTTTAGAGTGTGCCAGCTGTGGCATCATCTACCGGAGTAGACAGTACTGGATGGGCAACCAGGATCCAGAGAGCAGTGTGGTGCGGCCAGAGGTCAAGCATGTCTGGCAGGATGTGAGTTATCTCTCTGTGTTCCCATCCATATGCTGACTCCATTGATGCTCACAGTGGTTAATGTTGTTTTTATGCTTGTAGAACGGTGGCTTCCAGACAGACCATCAGAATGCAGCTCAGCGGGTTTTGGATGGAGTCAATTACATAATCCAGTCAGTGTCAGAATATAGCTCAGGCCCAACCAAAGCTGTCGCTGCCTGGCTCACAGACCAGGTGGCTCCGCCCTACTGGAAACCCAATGCTGAAATCATTGTAAGTCGATATGCCCTATAGGAATATATAAAAAGAATGTCAAAATATACTTACAGCATGTGAAAGAAAATATCAAGCAAATCAGTTGTTTTATTATGTAAAAACAAATAATGTTGGTCTGTTCAGAAATGTCATGGTTGTAAGCGAGCGTTTGAGGAGGCAGAGAGGAAGCACCACTGTCGTTCATGTGGCGAGGGTTTCTGTCAGGCCTGCTCCACTCACAGCATGCCAGTTCCCGAGAGGGGTTGGGGCGGCACCCCTGTACGAGTGTGTGATGAATGTTACCGGCAGGGAGGACCCCAGCAAACTGGACAGGGTGAGGACATTGTTCTCTTTTAAAAGCACACTTTAAATGTTCAGCGAGTAATTCTTAAACTTTGCCCTTCACTTCAAAAGTTTGGGGCTGGTCTGTAAGTTTTTTTTTTTTTTTTTTTGACTTCGACCAACTCCAACAGATGCCAACAGGGGTAACGCACTGATCAGACAAAACCCAACAAACGTGTTTGTCTGTGCGGTGTGAAGTGGCATTTATGCTCAAAAAGGCTGCATTTATTTGATCAAAAATATTGTAAAGACAGTAATATTGTGAAATATTATTACAGTTTAAAATAACTATCTTCCATTTGAATATGTTTTAAAATGTAATTTATTCCTGTGATCAAAGCTGAATTTTCAGCATCATTACTCTTCAGTGTGACATGATCCATCAGAAATCTTGCTGCTCAAGAAACATTTCTTATAATTATCAATGTTGAAAACAGTTGTGCTGCTGAATATTTTTGTGGAAACCATGATTAATTTTTTCAGGATTCTTTAGCCCTATTCATCACCGTAATTGTTTCTCATGTGAAAAAAATATTTTTGCATGGCACCTCAGTGATAAAACTCATGCATTTGGATGACGATTTATTCACGGTGAAGGTACTAGTTTTGTGATCCTACGAACCTGGGAACGCGCGCTGCTCACGTGGTCAGTCACATGATAGTCTGTTGTAAATAAAGTGGCACATGCTTGGAATAAAATGTAAATAAATTAATATTTAAATAATAATAATATCCTATATATTGCATATCTTATGTAAAATTGTAATATCCTATGATTGTTTAAATCTCCTGTTTAAAAATAGGAAGATAGTCATGCTATATAGTTAAAATGGTTTTGCATTTTATCTCAAAATGATGCATGTCATTTTAAAAATATGGAAAAGTTAATGCAGCCTCTTATTTACATGAGGTAAGCATAAAACTGCTTGGTTTATATATTTAATGTATAGAATTGTATATCATACATATTTTAAAGTGGTATTGCACACCTGTTGCTGCCAATAACGGCCCATTTTAAATGTTAAGTGCTTTTATGTCTTTTTGTACAGGTTCCACTTGCTGTGC
This sequence comes from Megalobrama amblycephala, assembly GCF_018812025.1. Taxonomy (NCBI): domain Eukaryota; kingdom Metazoa; phylum Chordata; class Actinopteri; order Cypriniformes; family Xenocyprididae; genus Megalobrama; species Megalobrama amblycephala. The sequence continues at coordinate 33,999,541 of NC_063059.1, read as the reverse complement.
TGGAGCGGTGATGAAATATTGTTCTTATAAATGCTTTCCAACATTTCCATACTAAAAAATTACAAGCGAAGCTCAACACTTACAGTGTTCTGCAGTGGTCATAAAGGATTTAAACTGTGAATTTTGTATTGATCTCTTTTATAAACCCAGAGATGTGGATTTGGATGGCAATTAAATCACCACATGATCTCGGTGTTTGTCAAAAATCAGTAGGTAATTCGGCTGGGGATTTTTATGTGGGTGGTGGGAGAAAAACACTGACATTCTGGATTCAGACGGCAATAAAATCACCGGCTAGCCCCTGTAAATGTTTAAAATACCTTGCGTCCACATGAGAAACAATTACCATCTGAATAAGGCATGTGATGAATAGAATGTTAAAAAGAACAGCATTTATTTGAAAAATATAAATCTTTTATAACATTATAAATGTCTTTACTGTCACTTTTGATCAATTTAATGTGTCCTTGCTGGATGAAAGTATTGATTTCTTACCCTAAACTTTTGAACAGTAGTGTATTCATCTATTTATCCAAGACTCCAGTAATATCAGTGGCCTAAAAATAGCTTTTAATATTCTACACACAGAATAAACCATTTCAAATATGGGATTTGGTACTCTTGTTTAATGCAAAATTATGCTATCGTTTGAGTTTCTGTTTGTATTTTCTCATCTTGACTGATTCTGTGTGCTTATTTGTGTGTATGTAATGCATCATGCAGTCTGCAGAGAATATCTCCCAGGGTTGCATTTTCCAAAACAGTTTTTAATGGCCTCAGTGTGGGATGTTGACTGCTTTGCTGAGCTGAGACAATACATTCTCTCCCTTGCAGTGGCCAATACGGAAACCCGGACACTAGTTGCCCGCAGAGTGACGGAAGTAGCTCAGTCCACTCTCGATATGGTCTCCACCGCAGTGGACTACCCTCTCTGTGAGTGTTACCAGTACACATTAAGTGTCTGAATTTACACAAGAGTGTGAGGTGACAAATGACAGTTTTTTTGCACATCTTGTCCTTTAATACAGGTTTCGTAAAGGGGGTTGCAAGACCAGACTATTGGATCCCGGATCATGAGATCACTCAGTGCCACTGCTGTGCTAAACGCTTCATCCCCAGCATGTCCAAGCACCACTGCAGGGCATGTGGGCAGGGAGTGTGTGGGAACTGCTCCAGTAAGACCAGACCAGTGCCCTCTCGTGGCTGGGACCACCCAGTGAGAGTGTGTAACGATTGCGCTGACCGCAATGATTCCCTGTGACGCTCTAATACAGCTGGTATCTCTTGGTGCTCGGAACCAGGTTGCAGGCAGTTTTCAAACCTTACACGGAATATTCATGGATGGGGGAAATATGAAACTCACTGCAGTTGCATAGACAAACACTCAGGCTCTTCAAAGCATTAGCTGCAGAATTAGAGAGTGGGTTCTATTTAAGCTTAAAATCAAAAGAGAAAACTAAGAAATTAAGTTACATAATGAAAATAATTTGTAGAAATATCAAAGTTCATTATATGACAGTTAAGCATATTTTATCCACAAATTCTCATTACTGTAATACAAAAAAATCCAGTTCTGAAATACTGAATACTGAAATACAGTAGCGAAAATCATCCTGGAATATATACACTACCGCTCAAAAGTTTGGGATCGGTAAGATTTTTAATGTTTTTAAAAGACGTTTTGTCTGCTCACCAAGGCTTAATTTATTTAATTAAAAATATAGTAAAAACAGTAATATTGTGAAAAATTATTACAATTTAAAATGACTGTTTTCTATTTGAATATATTTTACAAAGTAATTTATTCTCGTGTTGGCAAAGCTGAATTTTCAGCATCTTTACTCCAGTCTTCAGTGTCACATGATCCTTCAGAAATCATTCTAATATGATGATTAGTTCCTCAAGAAATATTTATTATTATCATCAATGTTGAAAACAGTTGTGTACTTTTTTTTTCAGGATTCCTTGATGAATAGAAAGTTCAAAAGAACAGCATTTATCTAAAATACAAAGCTTTTGTAACATTTTACACTACCGTTCAAAAGTTTGGGGTCAGTAAGAATTTGTATTTTTATTTTTTTGAAAAGAAATTAAGGAAATGAATACTTTTATTCAGCAAGGATGCATTAAATCAATCAAAAGTGACAGTAAAGACATTTATAATGTTACAAAAGATTAGATTTCAGATAAACACTGTTCTTTTGAACTTTCTATTCATCAAATAATCCTGAAAAAAAAAAATATTGTACACAAATATTTTGTACAATTGTAAACAATAAATGTTTCTTGAGCAGCAAATTGACAAATTAAGGATCATGTGACACTGAAGACTGGATTAACGATGCTGAAAATTCAGCTTTGCCAACACAAGAATAAATTACATTTTAAAATATATTCAAATAGAAAACAGTTATTTTAAATTGTAATAATATTTCACAATATTACTGTTTTTACTGTATTTTTAATTAAGTAAATGCACCCTTGGTGAGCAGACGAAACTTCTTTTAAAAACATTACAAATCTTACCGATCCCAAACTTTTGAGCGGTAGTGTATACATATAGCATACACATACATATACATTCTCAGTAATTATATGTGTGTATGTATATATATATATATATATATATATATATATATATATATATATATATATATATATATATATATATATATATATATATATATATATATATATATATACTGAGAATTAGGGTAGGAAATGTGCTTGATGGTCATGAAAATAATAAATATATATCTTACCATGCAAAAAAAAAAAAAAAAAGTTGGTATGTAAAGTATGTATTTTTTATTTTGACTGTGGGGTTGAGTAAACAACCCGTAACTTTCTTCACATTTTTTGTGAGATTTGTTGCAGAAATTAAAAAGAAGACAAAGTATGAATTTGAATGGATTTTAATAGATTCTAGCTATTGACTATAGTGCTGGCACTGAAAACGAATTGCCTTCTAAAAGTGCATTTCTGTAAATAATTTTAAACATCTCTACATTTTTATCCCAAAGATAAGATGACAGACTAAAAGACAGAGAGCAGTAAATATTAACATATCTAATGTTTAGTAAATTATCATTTGATATACAGTACGTAGGAGATGTTTCACACTAATAAAGAAGCATTTGAATACGAGATATCAGCCTTTTTTTTTTTTGGTAGTTTTATACTTTATTCCAGGAACAGAGCAACAGAAGTAGAGCCTAGAATTCACATTCCAGTTAAGACAATGCAGTTTATCATGTGATGAATCCTGTGAGCTCATATCTCATTATTTTTTTTATCAGTATAGTTCTTTAAAACTCAATTTTTTTTTTTTGACGACTGCACTTTATCTAATCTTTACTATCAACTTTCTTTAGTTGAGAGCCATATTATCTAATACATACGATGCAAACTGTACATATATAATGAAAATGGAATTATTCAGCAGCATTTGCGGTGCCTAATGGATCTCAACAACTATCTTGCATATAGACAGTAGTGGCATGTAACAGGATGATTTCACAATGTGGCTGTGTATGAATGTTTCGCCAATCATTATTACATATTCGGGTCTTTAGCGACCCTGATGTATCTCTAACACGGATGGTTCTGTTGCAATAATATAAAACGTTCCTGATATTAGAGTAACAATTAAAGAGGAATAAAATAAAGCATATTTTGTTACCTTTTGGAGCTTGGAAGGGTTCAGTTTGAGCAGATGTTTTATACCATCATCACTGTCCTCGTACATTCAGCATATGGCTCATATTTTTGATCTCAAACATATCTTCAAAATCAGTATTTTGATCGCTGACAGCTTCTTGACCAGAGAGAGTGACAGTGACACTAATATTTGATTTTTGAACAGTAAATCGCTGAGCCATTTCGAGTTTTGCTGATGATACTTCCTATTCTTTTGTTTTCTGCCTGCAGCAACTATGAGTGAAACGTCACTTCATCATTGTGTATCATTGCCACCTTGTGGAATAAAGGTGAATTGCACTTATTCAGTCATCAAAGATTCAATTATTGTTGTGCAGAAAAAAATAGACTCACATTATTACATACCTCGGGTCGTTAGCGACCATATACAAATTTTACAAAAAAATGAATGGGAAAGCAGGCATTCTTTTATAATTTTATTCTCTTTTTTTTTCTTGTTATATTGTTTTTAATGAATTGATTGAGGAATACTAAGAACTGAGATTGATGTCTTTTAACTTTAAAAAAATAACGAGGAGGAGGTTAGTGAACGATGTTCCGGGTCACTAAAGACCCGAGGTAAGCGTTTAAGGATTAATGTGGACTTACACTAAACTGAACGTTGATGACTGAATGTTGAGCATCACAGCAGGATTACTCTTGGTTTCCTAACATGTACAGCAAACTGGCTTATATAACGCACTTTATTCATATTTGATCTGAGAGAATCCATGTGGAATTTCTTAACTTTGATGTTTTTTGTTTGTTTGTTTTACAGTCTCTTTGTACTTTTGTCTGGAATAGAACATTGTAGTCTTCTATGAAGGGGTTTAACCAAAGCAATGGTTTTATTTGCATATAACTCCACCTGCATTTGACAATCCTGCAATCTTTGTTTTGATTGGCCGGTACTGTTTTTCAGGTTTACTCAGAACATTAAAGCTATTTGAAAACAGCCTGCCCTCTTGATTCACAAGATAACAGAGATCTATGGAAAATTATAGGCTGTAGCGCTGTAAGTGAACAAATGCCAGGTCATCTGGAGGTAGAGGTCTAGATTTCCTGCTCAAGGGCCTTAAATAGATGAAACGGACTCAAAATCTGATTTAAATCATGCAGGTTGTACTCACATTTCCTCCATTTATAACATTACTGTCTGGCATACAGCCGGCCTCATCACATCTACAGGAAATGGGTTTACTGATTGTCATGTCAGCACTTGTGTACTCTTGTATCATTAAGAACATCACATACAGTGCGTCATGTGAAGCAGGGCTACTGAAGGGATCAGGTATCAAATGTGTCAGAAGCTAACTATTGGGATACCATGGTATTTTACCAAATAACTAGCCCAATTTTCATTCCTCTTAGTGATAAAATATATAGGCTTTTCAGTTGCTGGTACTGATAGAGAGCAGGGCTGATGAAATGCCAATATATACACTACTGGAGTCATTGACATTTTTTAATATTTTGGAAGTCTTTTAATAAAGTTGAAAAATATATATTTTGTAACACTATAAATGTCCTAACTGTCACTTCTAATCAATTTGATGCAACCTTGCTGAATAACAGTATTAATAAAAATTAAAAATATATATTTTTAATCTTACTTACCCCAAACTTTAAATAGTAGTTTATCACTGTTTCTCAAAAAATATTAACAAACTGTTTTCAACATTAATAATAATACATGTTTGATAATATTAAGAAAATGTAATGAATGATTTAGAAGTACATAAAATAACTAAAATGAGCATATATATATATATATATATATATATATATATATATATATATATATATATATATATATATATAATCTCAAGGCAGTTTATTTGGAACTTCATCACTTCTGTTAATCAGTCAATAATTTCATATAATTATTTAATTGTTGCTGTAACCAGTTAAAAATTGTATTCAATTCTACATTATGAAATCTATTGTAAAACTAAATCATTTTCCAAAATTAAAATAAAGTTGAAAAAAATCAATATTAGATTTAAAATAAATTAAACTTAAACTTGTTTCCATTTAAATACCAAGGCAACATTTTTAATGTTTTAGTTTAAGTACTAATGTCACTGCAACTGAAATAAAATAAAGCAGAATAGAAATATTCAAAAATAATAATTAAAATGTTAAAAGCAAATAACAAAACTACTAAAACACATACTAAAATGAAAACTGAAAATATAAAAGTAAAAGCTAATTCACAATATAAATAAACACTACAGTATATAAATAATACTAAATTAACACTATGGTCCTGATTTAAAAAAAACAAAAAAAAACAAATTGCAATCAGTTGCACTACCACACTGTAACCAGCAGAGGGAAGCAACACCACTCCCAACAAGAGACCCACTGAGACACCCATTCAGGATTTCACTCATTCTAGGACCTTGCACATTTTTATTATATTTGTAACATTAATTCATATACAAAAAAAAACTGAAGAGGTATCAAAAGTCTACTAAAAAAAGGGACTGAACATGACAACAGGCATCACTCATTCAGCACATTGCCAAAAAAAAACTGCAATTTCTACCTCTGGTTCATTTAAGGACAAAAGGATCAAAATGGCCTTATATTACCTGACTCCACTGTTTAATCCATGGGTCTTTTATCATTTATATTGTACTTGTACAGGAAGAGAAAGATTACGCACAAAGACAAAGATCTAACAAATACTTCATCAAATTATTTAATGAAAATCTTAAAGGGTTAGTTCAAACAAATTTAAACAATTACAATTTACTCACCCTCAAGTTGTTCCAAAACTGTATGAATTTCTTTATTCTGCTGAACACAAAAGAAGATATTTTGAAGAATATGGGAAACAGAACAGTTGATGGACCCAGTTGACTTGGATAGTATTTTTTTTTTCCATACTATGGAAGTCAATAAGAACAAGCAACTGTTTGGGTACCGACATTCTTCAAAATATCTCAACAGAAGAAAGAAATTCATACAGGTTTGGAACAACTTGAGGGGGAGTAAATGATGGCAAAGTTTTCAGTTTTGGGTGAACTATCCCTTTAAAGGTGATAGAGAGGATTTTTTCGTCGACTGAGAATCCAAAAACTGTTACTGAGTTTTTGAAATGAGCGCATGCGTAAGAACAACCCCCCTCCTTCACAGCTCATTTCAAGGGAACGCCTCCCAAAACTCGTGCACGAGTATTGGAACACGAGTGTTTACCACCGGCATTCGCTGTGTTGTGTTAGTGGATTCATTATGTCGGACTCAACGCAGGTAACTCATAATCTGCAGTTGTTACTCCTGTCTCCTGACAAAAACATTGCATGCGGCGCCTGTAGAGTGTGGAAAGTTACTGGAGCGTCTCTCACAAGGAACGTCATGGCAGTGATTGACAAGCCAGAGGGCCAATCGTTTACGCGATGATCGTGATTGGCTGATGTTTTTAAGGCCCTACCTCGTGCACAGATGATGTATATTAATATTATTCCTTTCAGTGCACCTAATAAATAGTCTTTTATCAGTTAGTAAAGACAGTTTCAAGTAATATTGCAAAAATGTATAAAACAAAACATCCTCTTTAGCACCTTTAAGTCTTGTTGCACAAGAAATTATGTAATGCACTGCTTATAAAACATTCACATCCCATACCTTCATTATGCCAGTTTTTTAATATAACACCTACATTTACTGAGAAATAGTTGTGGCCTAATGGTTAGAGAGTCAGACTTTCTAACCTGAAGGTTGTGGGTTCGAGTCTCAGTACAGGTGTTGGGAGTGAATGAACAACGCTCTCTTCCACTCTCATTACCCACAAGTGAGGTGCCCTTGAGCAAGACACCTAAGACACCAATCACTCACTGGGTGCCGTAGCAAAAATGGCTGCCCACTGCTGTGTTTGTGTTCAATACTCACTGCTGCTCTTGGATGGGTGAAATGCCGAGCACAAATTCCGTGTATGGGACACCATACTCACTTGGCTACACGTCACTTTCACTTTCGGACATCTATAGCCCTTGTCTCCACTAAATTGTTGGCTGTTTGCTGTTTTAAGCCATTGAGGTCCGCCGCTCTATTCGAGTCTGAATCATTACATATTTCACTATAAGCTTGTTAATCAGTCTCTTAAAATGCATAACATCATTTGCATGAACAGATTAGTCCACTGCAGGACGCTGTCATGCACGCTGTCATGCACTTTGTGTTTATCTCCTCCAGCAGATGCACATGCCCGGACCGTGAGCTCCAGCCCGGCAGAAAAAAGAGCACCACGTGCCAGTTCAGCAGAAAGCATTATTGTAATTCCTTAATCCCCATTTCACACATTATTATGTCAAATGAAACTGCCCAGTTGTTTTGGGTCGAACTTAATCTGGGCCATTGTTTATTTGAATATGGACTGCAAATAGCCTGCTTATAAAATATAACACATGGCCCAAAAAAAAAAAAAAAAGATGCGGTGGACGCATCAATGAAGAATATTGTATACTCACCAGTGTCCTCTCTTATACTGGGAGCCTTTGCGAGTTTAATTTATATCCGTGTGCCCAGTGTTTTTCTGCTTACTGTGGCTCTTTTTGGATGATTATTAATGGCTGTTTTGCTTCTGTATCCATGGCAACTTATCCTGCACTGTCCCGTTTTCCCCCTCATCCACACAGTCAGGACAATAAGAGGAGAGTCTCCACCGCGGAAAGCATTCTCTCATTTTCTCACGCTTCCCCGGGGAAGATATGGCGCCTTGCTTGGGTCCATTTAACAATTCTGATCCTCCGCTTCTGACACACAAAGAGGCACTAATAGCGGCTGATGGTCTGTGACTTTTTAATTTCAAAAAGTCCATTCATAAATCTTTTCAAGGGTCTCTATTAGATTGTTGTGAACAAGAGGAACCATACATAACCAGTATAGTGAAATAATGGAACAGCACATCAACATTTTCCGTTTTGTTTCATAGCCCCAGACGGACCATACCGAAGACATTAATGTGGTGATGGAGATTAATTCTACATATTTCCATAGAAATGTGGTCCTTTTTTTTTATTTTTTGTCATTGCACTAAAAATAAAATGATTTATAATAAACCTGGAGCAAATTTAAACTATGTATTTAAAAATATCATTAAGTATATACATCATGGTAGTATTTGTGTATATTTGTGTATATATATATATATATATATATATATATATATATATATATATATATATATATTATTTATTTATTTATATATATATATATATATATATATATATATATATATATTTATATATACACTGTATATCAGGGCTAGTTACTAGCCACTCAGCATTTTCACTGGCTACAATTTTGACCTTGATACCATGGGGAAATACTACCATATAGATATTTTTAATATTATCTCATAATTTGGCAGCAGGTATATTAGGCTGCTGTCACTTTAAGACCTGATGCACGGATCCATTACTGTTTACATTCACTTAAAGGAATAGTTCACCCAAAAATGAAAATTACCCATAATTTATTCACCCTCAAGCCATCCTATATGACTTTTTGTACGCCATTATACATGACGTACTATGCTATGTCCTATGTTATAACGCGTAGTATGTCATGTCATTGTGTACTATGTCGTAGAAGTTAACACTTTTTGGATGCAAGTTAAATGAGTATGGCTGTCGTGCCAGAAGCTTGTTATTTTACTTTATAAAGTTTTAAATAAGGATATTTGTCTTACACAATTGCATCGATTCGCTTCAGAAGGCCTTTATTAACCCACCATAATGTGGATTACTTTTATAATTGATGGATACACTTTTTTGGACTTCAAAATCTCATCCTCCAATCACTCCCATTATAAAGCTTAGAAGAGCCAGGATATTTTTTAATGTAACTCAGATTGTGTTTGGCTGAAAGAAGATAGTCATATACACCTAGGATGGCTTAAGGGTGAGTAAATCATGGGGTAATTTTCATTTTTAGGTGAACTATCCCAAACTATTAGTTTTGAAAAGTGGATAAAAATTCTTTAATCGCAAGCCCTGTGCAAGAATTCTTACTAATAAGATGCTCTCTTCAACGTTTCAACTACATAGGGGTTCTAGACAAGGTTGTGCTTTATCTCCCTTACTCTTTGCTTTGGCACTTGAGCCCTTAGCACACGTTATTCGATCCGATCCCAATATCCATGGATATAACACAAAGAATACAGTAAGTAAAATTTCATTATATGCTGATGATATTCTGTTATATATTACTAAACCTCAGGTTACTATCGCAAGAATCTTAGAAGATATCTCTCATTTTGGTACGTTCTCAGGGTACAGGATAAACTGGTCTAAGAGCGAATTAATGCCTATAAAGGTACGAGATCTTTCTGTTGCGCAAAACTTTCCTTTTAAATTAACACATCATAAATTTACTTATTTAGGAATTGAGGTTACGAAAGATTTTCAATCATTATTCAAAGCCAACTTCCCCCCCCTAGTGTCCAAATTGAAAAATAATATTCAGTTTTGGGGATCACTTCCTATCTCCTTAGTAGGAAGGGTTAATATTATTAAAATGATTTTTCTACCTCAAATTCTCTATCTTTTTCAAAACATTCCTGTATTTTTACCTAAGATTTTTTTCAAGCAACTGGATTCAATCATTATTCCTTTTTTGTGGGATTTTAAAGCTCATAGAATAAGCAAAGCTCACCTTTGTAAACCCAAAGCTGTAGGCGGATTGGCACTCCCTAATTTCTCTCTGTA